>NW_026783518.1:300000-510281 GCF_949774975.1 Lagenorhynchus albirostris | reverse complement strand
GTTTACGGTACAAGTTCAATATCGCAGAAAGTGAAAAATGGATAAAGAAGTTGTGGTACTTACGTACAATGCAATATCACTCAGCAATGAAATCTATGTCATCAGGCCCGTAGCAGCATAATGAGTGGATTCAGGTACGATGATTCTAACTGAAATAAGTCACACAGAAAAAGAAACATCATAAGATATCACTAATACACGGAATGTAACCTTGGCTACACAGGAACTGAATTACAAAACAGAACAGGGTCTCAAGTTTAGAAAACTAACTTATGCTTGCTTAAGGGGGAAGGTGAGTTGGGGTGCTGCATTAAACCAGAGTTTGAAATTAGCACAGATACCGTTCCATAAGCCAAATATGGAATAGACAAGACCTACCCCTTGCTCAACGAAATGGATTCAACAATGAGGTATCACCTCACACCTGGTAGAATAGGCATCATAGAAAATCTACAAGCAAAAAATGCTGGAAAGGGTGTGGAGAAAAGGAACCCTCTTCCACTATTGTTGGGAATATAAATTGATACAGTCACTATGGAGAACAATATGGAATTTCTTAAGAAACTAACAATAGAATTACCATATGATACAGCAATCCCACTACTGGACATATACCCAGACAAAACCATAAATCAAAAAGAGACATTCACCGCAATGTTCATTGCATCACTATTTACAATATCGAGGTAATGGAAGCAACCTAAATGCCCACAGACAGACGAATGCATAAAGCCGTGGTACATATATAAAATGGAATATTACTAAGCCATGAAAAGGAATGAAATTGGGTCATTTGTAGAGACGTCGATGCATCTAGAGACTGTCATACAGAGTGAAGTAAGTCAGAAAGAGAAAAACAAATCTTGTATATTCATGCATATATGTGGAACCTAGAAAACCTGTACAGATTAACCATTTTGCAAGGCATAAATAGAGCAACAGATGTAGACAACAAACGTATGGACAACAAGGGGGGAAAGCTGTTGGGGGGGGTGGTGGGAGGAGTTGAGAGACTGGGATTGGCATGTATACATTTATATGTATAAAATAGATAACCAATAAGAACCTGCTGTATAAAAATATAAAATAAAATTCAAAATTAAAAAGAAATAAAATTTAAAAAATAGAAAAAACAATTATTCCCTTCACATACATGTATTTATATGAATAAATTATTTCCATGCTTATATCTGTAAATACAAAAAAGAGGAATAAAATCTACCTTGAACCCAAAACGAAAAAGAGAAAAAAAACACAGAACCCACCAGTTCCACAGAGGAAAACCGTATCAGGGCACTTGCTCCAGTTGTAAACAATTCTGAAGTTGGTCAGTGGTGGGGAATCGTCTCCCATTCAGCCAGCAGCCCCCACGCAACAAGCGTCCTCATTGCAAAGCTGGGGCACCGTGCCGAGGCATCTGTGAGTAAACGTGAGCTGAGCCCCAGGCCAGTTGCTGCTGAACTATTCCCACCCATCCCAGGTAAAACACCTGAATATATACAAGGACTTGAAAGCCTAGAGGGAGGGCCATAGAGCCACACGAGTGACAGCATGCCGGCCGACTTGGTGCCTGCAGGCCAGCCAGGATGGTCCTGGCCCTGGGTGCTCTTCTGGAAGATTTCCATTTCCCTGCCTGAGATACCCGTCCTGTCCCTGCCCCCACTGCTTTTTTCCTTCCTCACCTCTGCCCAGGGAGAAATTCCAGCAGCAGGTATGGGTGACACATCTTCTTCTTTAGCAGGTGGCAGCCTGGCAACTGCTGCAGAAAGTCCAGCAGAGCCCCACTCACACTGGGCCACCCACAAAGCCGTGGCCTCTCACTCCCTCCCACCAGCCCAGCCCCGAGACTGCTGACAGGGCAGAGAAAATGGCGTCAGGCATGGCTGCAGGGGCTCTTGCTGCCTGGAGTGGTATTTATAGTGATCTCAACCCAGGCACACCTGGGGAGGGCTGGCCGGCACGGTAAGGCTGCCCAGGTCAGCCAATCATCACCCCTCAGGGGCTCACAGTTGCAGAAAATGGAACTTGCTGAACCGGCCAGGTCCAAGGAACAGGTGTGGGCTCCTGAGAGTCAGGATAGACAAGGGGCTGCAGCTTTGGCTTGTTTTCTAATCATTTTATCTGGCCCATGAGTGGGAGACAACTTCAAGAAAACCCTCTCCTAATGAGAGGAACCCAGGAGTCAGGGAGAGGAGGGGTGGGTGGTGGTTGGAGACAGAGGCCTGGTGCCCCGGGTGCAGTGGAAGTCTCTGGAAGACCAGGTGGAGGGAGGCCTCACGGAGTGATGCCCAGGGTCACAGACCTGTCGCAGCTGCTGTTTGTTAGTTCAAGTCCTGCTCTGAGGTGCTCTGTGTCAGCTCTGAGCGACAGATGAGCTGGGGGTGCTCTGCAATGAGGGCTATGTGCACGGTTCCTGTGTGCCCAGCCCTGCCACGGTACCTGCAAGGGTAGCTCTGTATCCTGGGAGGGGCCTGACCACGAGAGCCCTGTGGGCTGGGGTGGGGGTGGGGTACCTGCCCAGGTGAGCTCCATATTCTGGGATTGGTCTGACCACGAGAGCCCCATGGGCTGCTGGGGACCTGGTAAAGGATGTCAGGACAGTCAGTGAAGCCACCGAGGATATACCTCCAGTTGCTCCTAATTCCTACACCCTGCTGGTCATTCTACCAACCACCAGGACATGGTATTCTGTATTAGTCTTCAATGATGCCTTCTTTTGTATTCCATTAGTCCCAGAGTCACAAGAAATTTTGGCTTGTGAGTGGCAGGACTCAACATACAACTAAAACAATACTTCCGGGCCGTCTGGCCCCAAGGGTGCAAAAATTCCCACACCATCTTTGGGGAAAGCTTAGCTAAAGACCTAAAAGTTCTACCTCTGGAAAAGGAAACCCTCCTTCAATATGCAGACGACATTCTGATCGCCAGCCCTACTAAGGAGGCCTCTGAACTACCAAGCCAATAAAGGATAGAAGTTGTCCAAGAAAAAGCTCAAATATCACAGACTGCCGTGACCTGCCTGGGCTTCATTCTCACAGAAGGTTGGAGAAGTCCATCCCAGGAAAGGGAAGAAACCATTTTCAGCCTTACCCCTTTCTAAAACTAGAAGACAGCTTAGGGGTTCCTGGGGAGGCCAGGGTTTGCTGCTTCTGGATCCCTAACTACAGTCTACTAGCTGGGCCTCTATATGAAACACTGAAAGGAAAAGATGATGATCCTTTTGAATAGAATCCAGAAGTGGCCTTTCAAGAATGGAAAGAGCAGTCAATTCAGACCCTTGCCCTGGAACTCCCTAATTTAGCTAAACCCTTTGACCTTTACATTCCCGGTGAAAGGTGAATCGCCATTGGAGAATTAGTGCAAAACCTGGGACCACTTGAAATGGAACAATGCAAGAATGCCATCCAGGTAGGATAAACTATGGTCACCAAGGGGCTTGGCCCACTGCCACATCTGGCCAAGATACTGGCGGTATCTAAAACCCTGGAAATCAGCAGCCCAAAAGGCCACCTCCCTCCTAAGGGAAAAGGACCCCACGTGGTGATCCTAACCACCAACCATGCCCTGAAGTTGCAGGGTTCGCTCCGTGGGCACACCGACCTCGAGTGAGGAGGCCCTCCAACTCCAACATCCAGAGAGATAACCGGGGGCAACAGGGCACCATGACGACTCGTGTGAACATCACTTGACCTGGAGTTTCTCTCATAAAACAACAAGAGTGTGTCCCAAAAGAGTAGACTACTGCTTGCCGGACTTACTGCACCCAGAGGGGAGCTAATAATCTTGGCGGGGGAACCGTATATCACACTGTCACCATAGAAAAGCCTACAGACACCGTGATGATGGTGGCCAGTAAGACCGGCTGGACTCTTGTTTACTTCAAAAGGCTGTTGGCTCAGTGGCCATCATGGTCCTTGATCACCACTGACCCTGGACTGTCTGGGAGTTGAGCGGGCAGGGCTCTGACACCTGGTGCTGTTTGTACGTTAATTCAGGGGCCTAATTGAAGAAAGCGCAGACTACTGGTCAGAGCATCTAGGCTGGCAGAAACGGTCGGCCTAAGGTGGCCGAACAAATGTGGGGCGGGGTGAAACCGGCCCCCACAGCGTCTCTGCACATCTCTTTCCTGGACCCTTGAAGGTCATTAGAATCTATAACACTTCCAATGCTGGTGCTCAGGTGGACGAGCAGGGAGGCAGGGGGCCTGGGGACAATCAACGTCACCTGGAGGCTGCTGGGGAGAAGCTCTGACCCTCGCCCCAGGGTATGAGGGCTCCCAACTCAGCACTCAGCAGTTACAGAAGAAGGGTCTGCACCCTCAGCACTCCAAGAATGAGGAACGGGACAAAAGGCAGAGGGGGGGTTTGTCCCCAGCAAAGCCCATTAAAAATCCCTGGGAGATAAAAATAGAATCTGGGCAATAAAGTCAAGTCTAACCTTTTTTATCCTTTGTGCTTTGTCTAATTTCACGTGCTCCTAGGGTCCCGCATGCAGAGGTTCCACACCCGGCACTTCAGACCAGATTTCCTAGTGCAGAATGGCTGGGTCGACACCTCAGCTCCTGGGGCCCAGTGCAGACTCCGCGATATAGAGCCTGAGCTACAGCCAACCCGGCCCTCGAGAGCTCCGCCCCCTCCCTCCCACTGACTCTGACAGGATCTCTACACAGCAGCCCAGCCCACAGCCCACGGGGTAGTACATGCTCTCACCTCTCCATTCTCTGATCAAAATATAAAGTTTCCTTTGCTTGTGAACCAAACTCAGTCTCGATCTGTTGGCCCCAATGACACTGGGCAGGGGGACACTTGTTGGGGTCCACTCTGGAGGATCAGTAACAGAAATTGAGACTATTGTAACCTCAATGAACAGATGTGTGAGCCAAAGTGTAGTTAACATAGAACAGTGTATAAGGCTCGGGTAAAATAAGATGTTTCTAACACTTCCATTGGATATTTCCATCACTTTATTATAAGCAAGTTCAGTGAAAAGGTTTGTCTTATTTGTCAGCTCAATATTAGAGAAATGAAGTGATTTCTTTCCAAGGATGTACATCTAATAATCTTGGTTAAACCTTCAATCTTGTTTTAAATGCTTTTCCATTGAAAATGATACCTCTCTTTCAGCTCCCCCATTTCTGAGAAGTATAAAATCTTATAATTTATTATTACCAAAGGGGAAAGGTGGGAGGAGGGATAAATTAACAGTTTGGGATTAACACATACACACTGCTATGTATAAAATAGATCATCAACAAGGAACTACTGTATAGCACAGGGAACTACACTCAACATTTTGCAATAACCTATAAGGGGAAATAATCTGAAAAAGAATAGATATTTTTATTGACATCATCTATCAATGACAGTTAAAGTGTAACCTAAGGGAAGCTGGTGGTGAGTGCTTCTGACCCTGAAGACTTCAATCATCTAAAGTTTGGACTCTGCCTACTTCCCAAGGCGCTTAATGAACATATGTGTAGCCGTAGCTTAAAAAATTCCCCAGTTTGGGTTTCGGGGAGACACTGATTTTGAAAAAGCCCTGGTGTTCTCCTTACATGAATGGGACTCTTCCTACTGCTAAAACATGTCTGTCACACCCAGAGGATGGTATACCGTCTGATCGGGAAGAGTTTGGAAAAGGCATCTCATCTCCTCATCTCCTGGTGCTCGGGTTCACCCCTCCAGCGTCTTTACTAATAGTCTCCCCACTTGGAGATGTCAGCACTGTCAACATCCTGTTGCGTACAGTTTGGAATTTGTCCAGAGGATGAAGCGGAAGGATGAGGAACAATGAGAGACAAGTCCTACGTGTTCAGACAGGCACATGTCACTCTAATTTCCAATCAGGAAGACGAATTGACCAAAGGCTAGGGTTGCCCATGGAAACAGTATAGAGCTTGAGGAAATCCCGCTGCTTTGTGGCCAGTTCCCATAAACACAAGTTGAACAATAGAACTCAGGGGCAGTAAAATTCACAAAACTGCAGAGTTGAAAATATCCATCACTGAAAAATGTCTTGAGGAAAGTCAGAGAAAAGGACTTGTAAGCAAGGGAGAATGGCAGGAAAGGGATTTGAGGAGGTAGAAAGGACTCGCCATTAAGCACAAGAAAAGGAGCTGAACATTGCCAACATTGCAGTTGGCCAAAAAGGGTGTATGCGTTTTTTTGTGTATATATTCAAGAAAAGAGCGTACACCTTTTTAGCCAACCAAACAGGTGGGCACTGGAAGTCAATACTACAAAAGACATCACTTCGCATCAGTCAGAAGAGCCATCCTCATAAAGCGTAAACAACAGAAATGCAGGACAGGGCAAGGAGAAGAGGGAGCCCTGTGAGACTTATAGTGGAAATGTATATTGCCAACGGCCATTCTGGAGAAGTGTATTGTGTTTACTAAAGCATCTAAACAATGAGCTACAGAGCATAGGGCACTTGCACCCATGGGCGTATATCTTGGGAAAAACAAAAATCGAGAGGACACAGGCACCCCAATGTTTACCCCCTCTCTGTTTAAAAGATCCTCGACTAGGATATAACTTAAATGTCTCTGGAGGGAAAAAATGGATAGAGATGTGGTACTTAGGTAGAGTGGAATATTATTCAGCCTGGAAATCAATGAAATATGGCCAGCTGTAACAACTCCGGAGGAGTTACGTATGATCATTCTAAGTGACAGAATTCAAAAAGAAGAAGACACATATCATAAGATATCACTTAAAGGTGGAATCCAAAATGGCTACACATGAAATAAATTACAAAACAAAAACATAGTCAAATATGTAGAAAACACGCATAAGGCTGCTAAACGGGAAAGGTGGGGAGGGGTGAGGCATCATCCAGGAGGTTGAAATTAGCAAAGATACCATTCCAAATACCAAACTGATAATCAACAAGGCCTACACGGTAGCTAAAAGAACTGCACTCAGCACACTCAAGTCACCGGAAAAGAATATATACGACTGGTAAGAATCTGAAAAAGAATTTATTGATGTCTCTCTGTACGTGAATCAAGTGGATGTACAGCAGCAAGAAACAGAGCTTTGAAAATCAGCTGTAACCAATATAGTAATAAATTGAAAAAAATAAACGACAGAGAGACAGAGAAAACCTCTTACAACTTTTCCTCAGGGACGGTGATGCAACATGGATTGAACACATCTAGACCCACAGCAGGATGAGACATAAGGCTGGAAACTGTTTGCGCTAAGAGAAATGTGAGGTTGGGTGAGGAAATGCACACCCTTTAAAGTAATACTACCTGGTACCCATTCAATGGGTCCCAAATCTGCAGGTTCAAGGGATCTTCCTACAGCTAAAACATGCATGGAAAACCCAGAGGACTGTACACCATGTGATCGGGAGATGTGTCTAAAATGCACCTCATTTATCCTCTCCTGGTGCTCCTGTTCACCATTCCAGCCACGTTACTTAGAAGCTCCCCACTTGGAGAATCAGCACATTTAAACTTCTGTTTCACACATTTTGCAAATTGTGAGGAGGATGAACGGGAAGAGGGGGAACCAATGAGAGAAGAGTTGTAGGGGTTTGGACGGGCACATATCACTCTAATTTCCCATTAAGAATAAGAATTAAAAAAAGGCTCAGCCTGCCTCGCCGGAGCCAAAATAGGGCCTGAAGCAATCCTGCGGGTTTGAGGCCAGCTCACAAAAGAGCAACTTAAAACATGGAGCTCAGGGTCACTGCAATTCACAAACCTGCAGAGTTATAAATGAAAACTAACGTCCAAAAATATGTTGAGGTAAGGCAAAGAAGAGGATCTGAATGCAAGACAGATTGCAAGAAACAGATTTCAAGAGATAGATTGGACTCGTCTTTAACGCACATGAAAAGCGGCAGAATTTCGACAATGATGCAGTTGGCCCAAAAGGGCGTATGCAATTTTTCCTGATTATATCCAGGAAAAAACGCATACGCACTTTATGGGCAACGAAGCAAGCAAGCAATGCAAATGTGCACAACAAAGAAGTCTCATTTCCCACCGGTCAAAAGGGCCATCCTAAAAAATTGTAAAAACCAGAAATGCAGGACAGGCCATGGAGAACAGGGAGCCTTTATACGCTGATGGGCAGTGTGTGAACTGCCGAGAGCCACTCTGGAGAAGTGTATGGTGGTTCCTAAATCATCTAAAAACAGAGCTACAGAGCATAGGACACTTCCAATCATGGGAGTATATCTAGGGAAGTCTAAAAATCAACAAGACACAAGCACACCACAGTTTAGGGCTACTCTGTTTACAAGAACCTCAACTTCAGTACACCTTAAATATCCCAGGAAAGAGAACAATGGATAAAGAAGATGTGGTACTTATGTACAATGGAATATCTCTTCACCATGAAATCAATGTAATAAGGCTAGTAGAAGGATAAAGAGTGGATTTAGGTCCGATAATACTACTTGAAATAAGTCAAACAGAAAAAGAAACATATCATATCACTTATAGAGGGAGGGTAAATATGGCTGCACAAGAAATGAATTACAGAACAGAACAGTGTCTCACATTTAGAAAACACACTTATGTCAGCTTAAGGGGAAAGGAGAGGTGGGGTGATGCATAAAACCAGAGTTTGAAATTAGCACAGATACCGTTCAAGAAACCAAATAGGTATTAGACAAGATCTACACCTTGCTCAATGAACTGGCCTCAACACACCCTATACACCGCAGAGAAATATATCTGAGTAATAAGAATCTTAAAACCCATGTATTGATATATCTCCATAAGGGAATCAAGTGTGTGCAGAGCGGCACAAACACAGCAGTGAAAATGAGCTAAACCCCATTATAGAAATAAATTTTAAAAACAAAACGCAGAAACAATGAAAGAGAGAAAAATTCTTACAAAATTCGCTCAGGGGCTGTGATGCAACCTGGATTGACCACATATAAACCCACAGCTGGATAAGACATAAGGCTGGACACTTGGGGCTGAGAGGATTGGTGAGCTTCGGTGAGCAACTGCCGAAAGTTTAATGCAATACTTCATGCTACTCATTCCAAGGGTCCCAACACTCCAGGTTGAAGGGAATCTTCCTACAGCTAAACCATGCTTGGGAAACCCAGCGACTGGTATACCATATGATCGGGAAAGGTTTCTAAAACACACCACATTTTTCCTCTCCTGGGGCTCCGGATCGACATTCCAGCCGCTTTACTAACAACATCCCCACATGGAGAGTCAATGCCTTTAAGTTCTGGTATCGCACAGTCTTCAGTTAGTGCGGAGGATGAATGGGAATAGGGGGAACCAGTGAGAAACTAGCTGTAGCCGTTTCAATGGGCACATGTCACTCTAATTTCACATCAGTAAGAAGAATGAACCAAAGGCACAGCAAGGTGTCCCAGAAGAAGAATAGGGCTTCAAGGAATCCTGTGGTTATGGGGCAAGATCACAAAACTAAGAGCTGAAAAATGGAGCTAAGGGCCACTGCAATTCAAAAACCTGACTTGCCCAAAAAGGGCGTATGTGTTTTTTCCTGAATATATTCAGGAAAAAACGCATACGCCCTTTTTGGCCAACCAAGCAAGCTTGCAAAGGAAATCTGCACTACAATGAAGTCTCAATTCCCCCTGGTAAAAAGGGCCATCTGAAAAAAGTGTAAAATCCATAAAGGCATGACAGGCCATGGAGAACTGGGAGCCATCTTATGCTGATGGGCAGGATGTAAATTGCCAACAGCCACTCTGGAGAAGTGTTTGGTGTTTCCTGAAACATCTAAAAAACAAAGCAACAGAGCCTAGGGCACTTCCACTTATGGTACTATAGTTTAGGGCAATTAAAATCAAAAAGACACAGCCACCCCAAAGTTTGGGATGGCTCTGTTTACAAGAACCTCATATACGGTACAAGTTCAATATCGCAGAAAGTGAAAAATGGATAAAGAAGTTGTGGTACTTACGTACAATGCAATATCACTCAGCAATGAAATCTATGTCATCAGGCCCGTAGCAGCATAATGAGTGGACTAAGTACGATGAATCTAACTGAAATAAGTCACACAGAAAAAGAAACATCATAAGGTATCACTAATACACGGAATGTGAACTTGGCTACACAGGAACTGAATTCCAAAACAGAACAGGGTCTCAAATTTAGAAAACCAACTTATGCTTGCTTAAGGGGAAAGGTGAGTTGGGGTGCTGCATAAAACCAGAGATTGAAATGAGCACAGATAAAGTTCCTTAAGCCAAATATGGAATAGACAAGAGCTACTCCTTGCTCAACGAAATGGACTCAACACCCCATATTCAACGCCTAGGAATATACCTGACTAGTAAGAATCATAAAACCTATGGATTTATATATCTCTGTAAGAGAATCAAGAGTGTGTACAGCTGCATTAAAGCAGTGAAAATCAGGTAAATACCATAATAAAAATAAATTTCTTAAACAAAACACAATGACAGTGAAATAGAGAGAAATACTTAAGTAATCATTCAAGGCTTCTGATGCAACCTGCATTTACCACATCTACACCCAGAGCTGGGTGACACATAAGGCTGGACACTTGGGGCTCATAAGATTGGTGAGGTTCGGTGAGCAAATGAAGACCTTTGAAGTCATATTGCATGGTACCCATTCCATGGGTCTCAACTCTCCAGGTTTAAGGGATACTTCCTTCAGCTAAAACATGCATGTGGAACCCAGAGAATGATCAACCGTGTGATCGGGAGACGTGTTCCAATATGTGTCAGTTTTCGTCCCCTGGTACTCGGGTGCAACATGCCAGACGCTTTACTAACACTCTCCCGACTTGGAGAGTCAGTGCCTTTAACCTCCTGTTTGGCCCAGTTTGCAATTTCTGCGGAAGATGAACAGGAATAGGGAGAACCAATGACAGACTAGCTGGAGGTGTCTGGACGGGCAAATTTAACTCTCATTTCCCACCAGGAAGAGGAATTAACCAAAGGCTCAGCGTGCCGTGCCGGAACCAGATTAGGGCCTGAAGCCATCCTGCGGTGTTGCGGCCAGCTCACGAGAAAGCGACTTGAAGAAAGGAGCTCAGGGGCACTGTAATTCACAAACCTGCAGAGTTATAAATGACAGCTATCGTCCAAAAATATACTGAAGTAAGGCTGCCAAGAGGACTTGAAAGCGGGGCAGAATTGCAGGAAACCGATTTCAGGAGGTAGACTGGAATTGCATTGAAAGCATAGGAAAAGAGGCAGAACGTCCACAATGATGCACTTGGCCAGAAAGTGCGTATGCGTTTTTTCCTGAATATATTCAGGAAAAAACGCATACGCCCTTTTTGGCCAACCAAGCAAGCTTGCAAAGGAAATCTGCACTACAATGAAGTCTCACTTCCCCCCGGTCAAAAGGGCCATCTGAAAAAAGTGTAAAATCCAGAAAGGCAGGACAGGCCATGGAGAACTGGGAGCCTTGTTATGCTGATGGGCGGGATGTCAATTGCCAACAGCCACTCGGGAGAAGTGTATGGTGTTTCCTGAAACATCTAAAAAACAAAGCAACAGAGCCTAGGGCACTTCCACTTATGGTCCTATAGCTTAGGGAAATTAAAATCAAAAAGACACAGCCACCCCAAAGGTTGGGACGGCTCTGTTTACAAGAACCTGGTTTACGGTACAAGTTCAATATCGCAGAAAGTGAAAAATGGATAAAGAAGTTGTGGTACTTACGTACAATGCAGTATCACTCAGCAATGAAATCTATGTCATCAGGCCCGTAGCAGCATAATGAGTGGATTCAGGTACGATGATTCTAACTGAAATAAGTCACACAGAAAAAGAAACATCATAAGATATCACTAATACACGGAATGTAACCTTGGCTACACAGGAACTGAATTACAAAACAGAACAGGGTCTCAAATTTAGAAACCCAACTTATGCTTGCTTAAGGGGAAAGGTGAGTTGGGGTGCTGCATAAAACCAGAGATTGAAATGAGCACAGATAAAGTTCCTTAAGCCAAATATGGAATAGACAAGAGCTACTCCTTGCTCAACGAAATGGACTCAACACCCCATATTAAATGCCTAAGAGTGTACCTGACTAGGAAGTATCTTAAAACCTATGGATTGCTATGTCTCTGAAAGAGAATCAAGTGTGTGTACAGGGGCATAAACGCAGCAGTGATAGGATTGGAGAGGTTCGGTGAGCAAATGAAGACCCTTTGAAGTCATATTGCATGGTACCCATTCCACGGGTCTCAACTCTCCAGGTTTAAGGTATTCTTCCTTCAGCTAAAACATGCATGTGGAACCCAGAGTATGATCAACCGTGTGATCGGGAGACGTGTTCCAATATGTGTCAGTTTTCGTCCCCTGGTACTCGGGTGCAACATTCCAGACGCTTTACTAACACTCTCCCGACTTGGAGAGTCAGTGCCTTTAACCTCCTGTTTGGCCCAGTGTGCAATTTCTGCGGAAGATGAACAGGAATAGGGAGAACCAATGACAGACCAGATGGAGGTGTCTGGACGGGCAAATTTAACTCTCATTTCCCACCAGGAAGAGGAATTAACCAAAGTCTCAGAGTGCCGTGCCGGAACCAGATTAGGGCCTGAAGCAATCCTGCGGTGTTGCGGCCAGCTCACGAGAAAGCGAGTTGAAGAAAGGAGCTCAGGGGCACTGTAATTCACAAACCTGCAGAGTTATAAATGACAGCTATCGTCCAAAAATATACTGAAGTAAGGCTGCCAAGAGGACTTGAAAGCGGGGCAGAATTGCAGGAAACCGATTTCAGGAGGTAGACAGGAATTGCATTTAAAGCATAGGAAAAGAGGCAGAACGTCCACAATGATGCACTTGGCCAGAAAGTGCGTATGCGTTTTTTCCTGAATATATTCAGGAAAAAACGCATACGCCCTTTTTGGCCAACCAAGCAAGCTTGCAAAGGAAATCTGCACTACAATGAAGTCTCACTTCCCCCCGGTCAAAAGGGCCATCTGAAAAAAGTGTAAAATCCAGAAAGGCAGGACAGGCCATGGAGAACTGGGAGCCTTGTTATGCTGATGGGCGGGATGTCAATTGCCAACAGCCACTCGGGAGAAGTGTATGGTGTTTCCTGAAACATCTAAAAAACAAAGCAACAGAGCCTAGGGCACTTCCACTTATGGTCCTATAGCTTAGGGAAATTAAAATCAAAAAGACACAGCCACCCCAAAGGTTGGGACGGCTCTGTTTAAAACAACCTGGTTTACGGTACAAGTTCAATATAGCAGAAAGTGAAAAATGGATAAAGAAGTTGTGGTACTTACGTACAATGCAATATCACTCAGCAATGAAATCTATGTCATCAGGCCCGTAGCAGCATAATGAGTGGATTCAGGTACGATGATTCTAACTGAAATAAGTCACACAGAAAAAGAAACATTATAAGATATCACTAATACACGGAATGTAAACTTGGCTACACAGGAACTGAATTACAAAACAGAACAGGGTCTCAAATTTAGAAACCCAACTTATGCTTGCTTAAGGGGAAAGGTGAGTTGGGGTGCTGCATAAAACCAGAGATTGAAATGAGCACAGATAAAGTTCCTTAAGCCAAATATGGAATAGACAAGAGCTACTCCTTGCTCAATGAAATGGACTCAACACCCCATATTAAATGCCTAAGAGTGTACCTGACTAGGAAGTATCTTAAAACCTATGGATTGCTATG
The DNA here is from genome assembly GCF_949774975.1 of Lagenorhynchus albirostris. NCBI lineage: Eukaryota > Metazoa > Chordata > Mammalia > Artiodactyla > Delphinidae > Lagenorhynchus > Lagenorhynchus albirostris. Next base: position 496,636 of record NW_026783518.1, on the reverse strand, counting down.
TCTCTGAAAGAGAATCAAGTGTGTGTACAGGGGCATAAACGCAGCAGTGATAGGATTGGAGAGGTTCGGTGAGCAAATGAAGACCCTTTGAAGTCATATTGCATGGTACCCATTCCACGGGTCTCAACTCTCCAGGTTTAACGTATTCTTCCTTCAGCTAAAACATGCATGTGGAACCCAGAGTATGATCAACCGTGTGATCGGGAGACGTGTTCCAATATGTCTCAGTTTTCGTCCCCTGGTACTCGGGTGCAACATTCCAGACGCTTTACTAACACTCTCCCGACTTGGAGAGTCAGTGCCTTTAACCTCCTGTTTGGCCCAGTTTGCAATTTCTGCGGAAGATGAACAGGAATAGGGAGAACCAATGACAGACTAGCTGGAGGTGTCTGGACGGGCAAATTTAACTCTCATTTCCCACCAGGAAGAGGAATTAACCAAAGGCTCAGCGTGCCGTGCCGGAACCAGATTAGGGCCTGAAGCCATCCTGCGGTGTTGCGGCCAGCTCACGAGAAAGCGAGTTGAAGAAAGGAGCTCAGGGGCACTGTAATTCACAAACCTGCAGAGTTATAAATGACAGCTATCGTCCAAAAATATACTGAAGTAAGGCTGCCAAGAGGACTTGAAAGCGGGGCAGAATTGCAGGAAACCGATTTCAGGAGGTAGACTGGAATTGCATTGAAAGCATAGGAAAAGAGGCAGAACGTCCACAATGATGCACTTGGCCAAAAAGGGCGTATGCGTTTTTTCCTGAATATATTCAGGAAAAAACGCATACGCCCTTTTTGGCCAACCAAGCAAGCTTGCAAAGGAAATCTGCACTACAATGAAGTCTCACTTCCCCCCGGTCAAAAGGGCCATCTGAAAAAAGTGTAAAATCCAGAAAGGCAGGACAGGCCATGGAGAACTGGGAGCCTTGTTATGCTGATGGGCGGGATGTAAATTGCCAACAGCCACCCGGGAGAAGTGTATGGTGTTTCCTGAAACATCTAAAAAACAAAGCAACAGAGCCTAGGGCACTTCCACTTATGGTCCTATAGCTTAGGGAAATTAAAATCAAAAGACACAGCCACCCCAAAGGTTGGGACGGCTCTGTTTACAAGAACCTGGTTTACGGTACAAGTTCAATATCGCAGAAAGTGAAAAATGGATAAAGAAGTTGTGGTACTTACGTACAATGCAATATCACTCAGCAATGAAATCTATGTCATCAGGCCCGTAGCAGCATAATGAGTGGATTCAGGTACGATGATTCTAACTGAAATAAGTCACACAGAAAAAGAAACATTATAAGATATCACTAATACACGGAATGTAAACTTGGCTACACAGGAACTGAATTACAAAACAGAACAGGGTCTCAAATTTAGAAACCCAACTTATGCTTGCTTAAGGGGAAAGGTGAGTTGGGGTGCTGCATAAAACCAGAGATTGAAATGAGCACAGATAAAGTTCCTTAAGCCAAATATGGAATAGACAAGAGCTACTCCTTGCTCAACGAAATGGACTCAACACCCCATATTAAATGCCTAAGAGTGTACCTGACTAGGAAGTATCTTAAAACCTATGGATTGCTATGTCTCTGAAAGAGAATCAAGTGTGTGTACAGGGGCATAAACGCAGCAGTGATAGGATTGGAGAGGTTCGGTGAGCAAATGAAGACCCTTTGAAGTCATATTGCATGGTACCCATTCCACGGGTCTCAACTCTCCAGGTTTAAGGTATTCTTCCTTCAGCTAAAACATGCATGTGGAACCCAGAGTATGATCAACCGTGTGATCGGGAGACGTGTTCCAATATGTCTCAGTTTTCGTCCCCTGGTACTCGGGTGCAACATTCCAGACGCTTTACTAACACTCTCCCGACTTGGAGAGTCAGTGCCTTTAACCTCCTGTTTGGCCCAGTTTGCAATTTCTGCGGAAGATGAACAGGAATAGGGAGAACCAATGACAGACTAGCTGGAGGTGTCTGGACGGGCAAATTTAACTCTCATTTCCCACCAGGAAGAGGAATTAACCAAAGGCTCAGCGTGCCGTGCCGGAACCAGATTAGGGCCTGAAGCCATCCTGCGGTGTTGCGGCCAGCTCACGAGAAAGCGAGTTGAAGAAAGGAGCTCGGGGCACTGTAATTCACAAACCTGCAGAGTTATAAATGACAGCTATCGTCCAAAAATATACTGAAGTAAGGCTGCCAAGAGGACTTGAAAGCGGGGCAGAATTGCAGGAAACCGATTTCAGGAGGTAGACTGGAATTGCATTGAAAGCATAGGAAAAGAGGCAGAACGTCCACAATGATGCACTTGGCCAAAAAGGGCGTATGCGTTTTTTCCTGAATATATTCAGGAAAAAACGCATACGCCCTTTTTGGCCAACCAAGCAAGCTTGCAAAGGAAATCTGCACTACAATGAAGTCTCACTTCCCCCCGGTCAAAAGGGCCATCTGAAAAAAGTGTAAAATCCAGAAAGGCAGGACAGGCCATGGAGAACTGGGAGCCTTGTTATGCTGATGGGCGGGATGTAAATTGCCAACAGCCACCCGGGAGAAGTGTATGGTGTTTCCTGAAACATCTCAAAAACAAAGCAACAGAGCCTAGGGCACTTCCACTTATGGTCCTATAGCTTAGGGAAATTAAAATCAAAAGACACAGCCACCCCAAAGGTTGGGACGGCTCTGTTTACAAGAACCTGGTTTACGGTACAAGTTCAATATCGCAGAAAGTGAAAAATGGATAAAGAAGTTGTGGTACTTACGTACAATGCAGTATCACTCAGCAATGAAATCTATGTCATCAGGCCCGTAGCAGCATAATGAGTGGATTCAGGTACGATGATTCTAACTGAAATAAGTCACACAGGAAAAGAAACATCATAAGATATCACTAATACACGGAATGTAACCTTGGCTACACAGGAACTGAATTACAAAACAGAACAGGGTCTCAAATTTAGAAACCCAACTTATGCTTGCTTAAGGGGAAAGGTGAGTTGGGGTGCTGCATAAAACCAGAGATTGAAATGAGCACAGATAAAGTTCCTTAAGCCAAATATGGAATAGACAAGAGCTACTCCTTGCTCAACGAAATGGACTCAACACCCCATATTAAATGCCTAAGAGTGTACCTGACTAGGAAGTATCTTAAAACCTATGGATTGCTATGTCTCTGAAAGAGAATCAAGTGTGTGTACAGGGGCATAAACGCAGCAGTGATAGGATTGGAGAGGTTCGGTGAGCAAATGAAGACCCTTTGAAGTCATATTGCATGGTACCCATTCCACGGGTCTCAACTCTCCAGGTTTAAGGTATTCTTCCTTCAGCTAAAACATGCATGTGGAACCCAGAGTATGATCAACCGTGTGATCGGGAGACGTGTTCCAATATGTGTCAGTTTTCGTCCCCTGGTACTCGGGTGCAACATTCCAGACGCTTTACTAACACTCTCCCGACTTGGAGAGTCAGTGCCTTTAACCTCCTGTTTGGCCCAGTTTGCAATTTCTGTGGAAGATGAACAGGAATAGGGAGAACCAATGACAGACTAGCTGGAGGTGTCTGGACGGGCAAATTTAACTCTCATTTCCCACCAGGAAGAGGAATTAACCAAAGGCTCAGCGTGCCGTGCCGGAACCAGATTAGGGCCTGAAGCCATCCTGCGGTGTTGCGGCCAGCTCACGAGAAAGCGAGTTGAAGAAAGGAGCTCAGGGGCACTGTAATTCACAAACCTGCAGAGTTATAAATGACAGCTATCGTCCAAAAATATACTGAAGTAAGGCTGCCAAGAGGACTTGAAAGCGGGGCAGAATTGCAGGAAACCGATTTCAGGAGGTAGACTGGAATTGCATTGAAAGCATAGGAAAAGAGGCAGAACGTCCACAATGATGCACTTGGCCAAAAAGGGCGTATGCGTTTTTTCCTGAATATATTCAGGAAAAAACGCATACGCCCTTTTTGGCCAACCAAGCAAGCTTGCAAAGGAAATCTGCACTACAATGAAGTCTCACTTCCCCCCGGTCAAAAGGGCCATCTGAAAAAAGTGTAAAATCCAGAAAGGCAGGACAGGCCATGGAGAACTGGGAGCCTTGTTATGCTGATGGGCGGGATGTAAATTGCCAACAGCCACCCGGGAGAAGTGTATGGTGTTTCCTGAAACATCTCAAAAACAAAGCAACAGAGCCTAGGGCACTTCCACTTATGGTCCTATAGCTTAGGGAAATTAAAATCAAAAGACACAGCCACCCCAAAGGTTGGGACGGCTCTGTTTACAAGAACCTGGTTTACGGTACAAGTTCAATATCGCAGAAAGTGAAAAATGGATAAAGAAGTTGTGGTACTTACGTACAATGCAGTATCACTCAGCAATGAAATCTATGTCATCAGGCCCGTAGCAGCATAATGAGTGGATTCAGGTACGATGATTCTAACTGAAATAAGTCACACAGGAAAAGAAACATCATAAGATATCACTAATACACGGCATGTAACCTTGGCTACACAGGAACTGAATTACAAAACAGAACAGGGTCTCAAATTTAGAAACCCAACTTATGCTTGCTTAAGGGGAAAGGTGAGTTGGGGTGCTGCATAAAACCAGAGATTGAAATGAGCACAGATAAAGTTCCTTAAGCCAAATATGGAATAGACAAGAGCTACTCCTTGCTCAACGAAATGGACTCAACACCCCATATTAAATGCCTAAGAGTGTACCTGACTAGGAAGTATCTTAAAACCTATGGATTGCTATGTCTCTGAAAGAGAATCAAGTGTGTGTACAGGGGCATAAACGCAGCAGTGATAGGATTGGAGAGGTTCGGTGAGCAAATGAAGACCCTTTGAAGTCATATTGCATGGTACCCATTCCACGGGTCTCAACTCTCCAGGTTTAAGGTATTCTTCCTTCAGCTAAAACATGCATGTGGAACCCAGAGTATGATCAACCGTGTGATCGGGAGACGTGTTCCAATATGTGTCAGTTTTCATCCCCTGGTACTCGGGTGCAACATTCCAGACGCTTTACTAACACTCTCCCGACTTGGAGAGTCAGTGCCTTTAACCTCCTGTTTGGCCCAGTTTGCAATTTCTGCGGAAGATGAACAGGAATAGGGAGAACCAATGACAGACTAGCTGGAGGTGTCTGGACGGGCAAATTTAACTCTCATTTCCCACCAGGAAGAGGAATTAACCAAAGGCTCAGCGTGCCGTGCCGGAACCAGATTAGGGCCTGAAGCCATCCTGCGGTGTTGCGGCCAGCTCACGAGAAAGCGAGTTGAAGAAAGGAGCTCAGGGGCACTGTAATTCACAAACCTGCAGAGTTATAAATGACAGCTATCGTCCAAAAATATACTGAAGTAAGGCTGCCAAGAGGACTTGAAAGCGGGGCAGAATTGCAGGAAACCGATTTCAGGAGGTAGACTGGAATTGCATTTAAAACATAGGAAAAGAGGCAGAACGTCCACAATGATGCACTTGGCCAAAAAGGGCGTATGCGTTTTTTCCTGAATATATTCAGGAAAAAACGCAAACACACTTTCTGGCCAACCAAGCAAGCTTGCAAAGGAAATCTGCACTACAATGAAGTCTCACTTCCCCCCGGTCAAAAGGGCCATCTGAAAAAAGTGTAAAATCCAGAAAGGCAGGACAGGCCATGGAGAACTGGGAGCCTTGTTATGCTGATGGGCGGGATGTCAATTGCCAACAGCCACTCGGGAGAAGTGTATGGTGTTTCCTGAAACATCTAAAAAACAAAGCAACAGAGCCTAGGGCACTTCCACTTATGGTCCTATAGCTTAGGGAAATTAAAATCAAAAGACACAGCCACCCCAAAGGTTGGGACGGCTCTGTTTACAAGAACCTGGTTTACGGTACAAGTTCAATATCGCAGAAAGTGAAAAATGGATAAAGAAGTTGTGGTACTTACGTACAATGCAGTATCACTCAGCAATGAAATCTATGTCATCAGGCCCGTAGCAGCATAATGAGTGGATTCAGGTACGATGATTCTAACTGAAATAAGTCACACAGGAAAAGAAACATCATAAGATATCACTAATACACGGAATGTAACCTTGGCTACACAGGAACTGAATTACAAAACAGAACAGGGTCTCAAATTTAGAAACCCAACTTATGCTTGCTTAAGGGGAAAGGTGAGTTGGGGTGCTGCATAAAACCAGAGATTGAAATGAGCACAGATAAAGTTCCTTAAGCCAAATATGGAATAGACAAGAGCTACTCCTTGCTCAACGAAATGGACTCAACACCCCATATTAAATGCCTAAGAGTGTACCTGACTAGGAAGTATCTTAAAACCTATGGATTGCTATGTCTCTGAAAGAGAATCAAGTGTGTGTACAGGGGCATAAACGCAGCAGTGATAGGATTGGAGAGGTTCGGTGAGCAAATGAAGACCCTTTGAAGTCATATTGCATGGTACCCATTCCACGGGTCTCAACTCTCCAGGTTTAAGGTATTCTTCCTTCAGCTAAAACATGCATGTGGAACCCAGAGTATGATCAACCGTGTGATCGGGAGACGTGTTCCAATATGTCTCAGTTTTCGTCCCCTGGTACTCGGGTGCAACATTCCAGACGCTTTACTAACACTCTCCCGACTTGGAGAGTCAGTGCCTTTAACCTCCTGTTTGGCCCAGTTTGCAATTTCTGCGGAAGATGAACAGGAATAGGGAGAACCAATGACAGACTAGCTGGAGGTGTCTGGACGGGCAAATTTAACTCTCATTTCCCACCAGGAAGAGGAATTAACCAAAGGCTCAGCGTGCCGTGCCGGAACCAGATTAGGGCCTGAAGCCATCCTGCGGTGTTGCGGCCAGCTCACGAGAAAGCGACTTGAAGAAAGGAGCTCAGGGGCACTGTAATTCACAAACCTGCAGAGTTATAAATGACAGCTATCGTCCAAAAATATACTGAAGTAAGGCTGCCAAGAGGACTTGAAAGCGGGGCAGAATTGCAGGAAACCGATTTCAGGAGGTAGACTGGAATTGCATTGAAAGCATAGGAAAAGAGGCAGAACGTCCACAATGATGCACTTGGCCAAAAAGGGCGTATGCGTTTTTTCCTGAATATATTCAGGAAAAAACGCATAGGCCCTTTTTGGCCAACCAAGCAAGCTTGCAAAGGAAATCTGCACTACAATGAAGTCTCACTTCCCCCCGGTCAAAAGGGCCATCTGAAAAAAGTGTAAAATCCAGAAAGGCAGGACAGGCCATGGAGAACTGGGAGCCTTGTTATGCTGATGGGCGGGATGTAAATTGCCAACAGCCACCCGGGAGAAGTGTATGGTGTTTCCTGAAACATCTCAAAAACAAAGCAACAGAGCCTAGGGCACTTCCACTTATGGTCCTATAGCTTAGGGAAATTAAAATCAAAAGACACAGCCACCCCAAAGGTTGGGACGGCTCTGTTTACAAGAACCTGGTTTACGGTACAAGTTCAATATCGCAGAAAGTGAAAAATGGATAAAGAAGTTGTGGTACTTACGTACAATGCAGTATCACTCAGCAATGAAATCTATGTCATCAGGCCCGTAGCAGCATAATGAGTGGATTCAGGTACGATGATTCTAACTGAAATAAGTCACACAGGAAAAGAAACATCATAAGATATCACTAATACACGGAATGTAACCTTGGCTACACAGGAACTGAATTACAAAACAGAACAGGGTCTCAAATTTAGAAACCCAACTTATGCTTGCTTAAGGGGAAAGGTGAGTTGGGGTGCTGCATAAAACCAGAGATTGAAATGAGCACAGATAAAGTTCCTTAAGCCAAATATGGAATAGACAAGAGCTACTCCTTGCTCAACGAAATGGACTCAACACCCCATATTAAATGCCTAAGAGTGTACCTGACTAGGAAGTATCTTAAAACCTATGGATTGCTATGTCTCTGAAAGAGAATCAAGTGTGTGTACAGGGGCATAAACGCAGCAGTGATAGGATTGGAGAGGTTCGGTGAGCAAATGAAGACCCTTTGAAGTCATATTGCATGGTACCCATTCCACGGGTCTCAACTCTCCAGGTTTAAGGTATTCTTCCTTCAGCTAAAACATGCATGTGGAACCCAGAGTATGATCAACCGTGTGATCGGGAGACGTGTTCCAATATGTGTCAGTTTTCATCCCCTGGTACTCGGGTGCAACATTCCAGACGCTTTACTAACACTCTCCCGACTTGGAGAGTCAGTGCCTTTAACCTCCTGTTTGGCCCAGTTTGCAATTTCTGCGGAAGATGAACAGGAATAGGGAGAACCAATGACAGACTAGCTGGAGGTGTCTGGACGGGCAAATTTAACTCTCATTTCCCACCAGGAAGAGGAATTAACCAAAGGCTCAGCGTGCCGTGCCGGAACCAGATTAGGGCCTGAAGCCATCCTGCGGTGTTGCGGCCAGCTCACGAGAAAGCGAGTTGAAGAAAGGAGCTCAGGGGCACTGTAATTCACAAACCTGCAGAGTTATAAATGACAGCTATCGTCCAAAAATATACTGAAGTAAGGCTGCCAAGAGGACTTGAAAGCGGGGCAGAATTGCAGGAAACCGATTTCAGGAGGTAGACTGGAATTGCATTTAAAACATAGGAAAAGAGGCAGAACGTCCACAATGATGCACTTGGCCAAAAAGGGCGTATGCGTTTTTTCCTGAATATATTCAGGAAAAAACGCAAACACACTTTCTGGCCAACCAAGCAAGCTTGCAAAGGAAATCTGCACTACAATGAAGTCTCACTTCCCCCCGGTCAAAAGGGCCATCTGAAAAAAGTGTAAAATCCAGAAAGGCAGGACAGGCCATGGAGAACTGGGAGCCTTGTTATGCTGATGGGCGGGATGTCAATTGCCAACAGCCACTCGGGAGAAGTGTATGGTGTTTCCTGAAACATCTAAAAAACAAAGCAACAGAGCCTAGGGCACTTCCACTTATGGTCCTATAGCTTAGGGAAATTAAAATCAAAAGACACAGCCACCCCAAAGGTTGGGACGGCTCTGTTTACAAGAACCTGGTTTACGGTACAAGTTCAATATCGCAGAAAGTGAAAAATGGATAAAGAAGTTGTGGTACTTACGTACAATGCAATATCACTCAGCAATGAAATCTATGTCATCAGGCCCGTAGCAGCATAATGAGTGGATTCAGGTACGATGATTCTAACTGAAAGAAGTCACACAGAAAAAGAAACATTATAAGATATCACTAATACACGGAATGTAAACTTGGCTACACAGGAACTGAATTACAAAACAGAACAGGGTCTCAAATTTAGAAACCCAACTTATGCTTGCTTAAGGGGAAAGGTGAGTTGGGGTGCTGCATAAAACCAGAGATTGAAATGAGCACAGATAAAGTTCCTTAAGCCAAATATGGAATAGACAAGAGCTACTCCTTGCTCAACGAAATGGACTCAACACCCCATATTAAATGCCTAAGAGTGTACCTGACTAGGAAGTATCTTAAAACCTATGGATTGCTATGTCTCTGAAAGAGAATCAAGTGTGTGTACAGGGGCATAAACGCAGCAGTGATAGGATTGGAGAGGTTCGGTGAGCAAATGAAGACCCTTTGAAGTCATATTGCATGGTACCCATTCCACGGGTCTCAACTCTCCAGGTTGAAGGTATTCTTCCTTCAGCTAAAACATGCATGTGGAACCCAGAGTATGATCAACCGTGTGATCGGGAGACGTGTTCCAATATGTCTCAGTTTTCGTCCCCTGGTACTCGGGTGCAACATTCCAGACGCTTTACTAACACTCTCCCGACTTGGAGAGTCAGTGCCTTTAACCTCCTGTTTGGCCCAGTTTGCAATTTCTGCGGAAGATGAACAGGAATAGGGAGAACCAATGACAGACTAGCTGGAGGTGTCTGGACGGGCAAATTTAACTCTCATTTCCCACCAGGAAGAGGAATTAACCAAAGGCTCAGCGTGCCGTGCCGGAACCAGATTAGGGCCTGAAGCCATCCTGCGGTGTTGCGGCCAGCTCACGAGAAAGCGAGTTGAAGAAAGGAGCTCAGGGGCACTGTAATTCACAAACCTGCAGAGTTATAAATGACAGCTATCGTCCAAAAATATACTGAAGTAAGGCTGCCAAGAGGACTTGAAAGCGGGGCAGAATTGCAGGAAACCGATTTCAGGAGGTAGACTGGAATTGCATTGAAAGCATAGGAAAAGAGGCAGAACGTCCACAATGATGCACTTGGCCAAAAAGGGCGTATGCGTTTTTTCCTGAATATATTCAGGAAAAAACGCATACGCCCTTTTTGGCCAACCAAGCAAGCTTGCAAAGGAAATCTGCACTACAATGAAGTCTCACTTCCCCCCGGTCAAAAGGGCCATCTGAAAAAAGTGTAAAATCCAGAAAGGCAGGACAGGCCATGGAGAACTGGGAGCCTTGTTATGCTGATGGGCGGGATGTCAATTGCCAACAGCCACTCGGGAGAAGTGTATGGTGTTTCCTGAAACATCTAAAAAACAAAGCAACAGAGCCTAGGGCACATCCACTTATGGTCCTATAGCTTAGGGAAATTAAAATCAAAAAGACACAGCCACCCCAAAGGTTGGGACGGCTCTGTTTACAAGAACCTGGTTTACGGTACAAGTTCAATATCGCAGAAAGTGAAAAATGGATAAAGAAGTTGTGGTACTTACGTACAATGCAGTATCACTCAGCAATGAAATCTATGTCATCAGGCCCGTAGCAGCATAATGAGTGGATTCAGGTACGATGATTCTAACTGAAATAAGTCACACAGAAAAAGAAACATCATAAGATATCACTAATACACGGAATGTAACCTTGGCTACACAGGAACTGAATTACAAAACAGAACAGGGTCTCAAATTTAGAAACCCAACTTATGCTTGCTTAAGGGGAAAGGTGAGTTGGGGTGCTGCATAAAACCAGAGATTGAAATGAGCACAGATAAAGTTCCTTAAGCCAAATATGGAATAGACAAGAGCTACTCCTTGCTCAACGAAATGGACTCAACACCCCATATTAAATGCCTAAGAGTGTACCTGACTAGGAAGTATCTTAAAACCTATGGATTGCTATGTCTCTGAAAGAGAATCAAGTGTGTGTACAGGGGCATAAACGCAGCAGTGATAGGATTGGAGAGGTTCGGTGAGCAAATGAAGACCCTTTGAAGTCATATTGCATGGTACCCATTCCACGGGTCTCAACTCTCCAGGTTTAAGGTATTCTTCCTTCAGCTAAAACATGCATGTGGAACCCAGAGTATGATCAACCGTGTGATCGGGAGACGTGTTCCAATATGTGTCAGTTTTCATCCCCTGGTACTCGGGTGCAACATTCCAGACGCTTTACTAACACTCTCCCGACTTGGAGAGTCAGTGCCTTTAACCTCCTGTTTGGCCCAGTTTGCAATTTCTGCGGAAGATGAACAGGAATAGGGAGAACCAATGAGAGACTAGCTGGAGGTGTCTGGACGGGCAAATTTAACTCTCATTTCCCACCAGGAAGAGGAATTAACCAAAGGCTCAGCGTGCCGTGCCGGAACCAGATTAGGGCCTGAAGCCATCCTGCGGTGTTGCGGCCAGCTCACGAGAAAGCGAGTTGAAGAAAGGAGCTCAGGGGCACTGTAATTCACAAACCTGCAGAGTTATAAATGACAGCTATCGTCCAAAAATATACTGAAGTAAGGCTGCCAAGAGGACTTGAAAGCGGGGCAGAATTGCAGGAAACCGATTTCAGGAGGTAGACTGGAATTGCATTGAAAGCATAGGAAAAGAGGCAGAACGTCCACAATGATGCACTTGGCCAAAAAGGGCGTATGCGTTTTTTCCTGAATATATTCAGGAAAAAACGCATACGCCCTTTTTTGCCAACCAAGCAAGCTTGCAAAGGAAATCTGCACTACAATGAAGTCTCACTTCCCCCCGGTCAAAAGGGCCATCTGAAAAAAGTGTAAAATCCAGAAAGGCAGGACAGGCCATGGAGAACTGGGAGCCTTGTTATGCTGATGGGCGGGATGTCAATTGCCAACAGCCACTCGGGAGAAGTGTATGGTGTTTCCTGAAACATCTAAAAAACAAAGCAACAGAGCCTAGGGCACTTCCACTTATGGTCCTATAGCTTAGGGAAATTAAAATCAAAAAGACACAGCCACCCCAAAGGTTGGGACGGCTCTGTTTACAAGAACCTGGTTTACGGTACAAGTTCAATATCGCAGAAAGTGAAAAATGGATAAAGAAGTTGTGGTACTTACGTACAATGCAGTATCACTCAGCAATGAAATCTATGTCATCAGGCCCGTAGCAGCATAATGAGTGGATTCAGGTACGATGATTCTAACTGAAATAAGTCACACAGGAAAAGAAACATCATAAGATATCACTAATACACGGAATGTAACCTTGGCTACACAGGAACTGAATTACAAAACAGAACAGGGTCTCAAATTTAGAAACCCAACTTATGCTTGCTTAAGGGGAAAGGTGAGTTGGGGTGCTGCATAAAACCAGAGATTGAAATGAGCACAGATAAAGTTCCTTAAGCCAAATATGGAATAGACAAGAGCTACTCCTTGCTCAACGAAATGGACTCAACACCCCATATTAAATGCCTAAGAGTGTACCTGACTAGGAAGTATCTTAAAACCTATGGATTGCTATGTCTCTGAAAGAGAATCAAGTGTGTGTACAGGGGCATAAACGCAGCAGTGATAGGATTGGAGAGGTTTGGTGAGCAAATGAAGACCCTTTGAAGTCATATTGCATGGTACCCATTCCACGGGTCTCAACTCTCCAGGTTTAAGGTATTCTTCCTTCAGCTAAAACATGCATGTGGAACCCAGAGTATGATCAACCGTGTGATCGGGAGACGTGTTCCAATATGTCTCAGTTTTCGTCCCCTGGTACTCGGGTGCAACATTCCAGACGCTTTACTAACACTCTCCCGACTTGGAGAGTCAGTGCCTTTAACCTCCTGTTTGGCCCAGTTTGCAATTTCTGCGGAAGATGAACAGGAATAGGGAGAACCAATGACAGACTAGCTGGAGGTGTCTGGACGGGCAAATTTAACTCTCATTTCCCACCAGGAAGAGGAATTAACCAAAGGCTCAGCGTGCCGTGCCGGAACCAGATTAGGGCCTGAAGCCATCCTGCGGTGTTGCGGCCAGCTCACGAGAAAGCGAGTTGAAGAAAGGAGCTCAGGGGCACTGTAATTCACAAACCTGCAGAGTTATAAATGACAGCTATCGTCCAAAAATATACTGAAGTAAGGCTGCCAAGAGGACTTGAAAGCGGGGCAGAATTGCAGGAAACCGATTTCAGGAGGTAGACTGGAATTGCATTGAAAGCATAGGAAAAGAGGCAGAACGTCCACAATGATGCACTTGGCCAAAAAGGGCGTATGCGTTTTTTCCTGAATATATTCAGGAAAAAACGCATACGCCCTTTTTGGCCAACCAAGCAAGCTTGCAAAGGAAATCTGCACTACAATGAAGTCTCACTTCCCCCCGGTCAAAAGGGCCATCTGAAAAAAGTGTAAAATCCAGAAAGGCAGGACAGGCCATGGAGAACTGGGAGCCTTGTTATGCTGATGGGCGGGATGTAAATTGCCAACAGCCACCCGGGAGAAGTGTATGGTGTTTCCTGAAACATCTCAAAAACAAAGCAACAGAGCCTAGGGCACTTCCACTTATGGTCCTATAGCTTAGGGAAATTAAAATCAAAAGACACAGCCACCCCAAAGGTTGGGACGGCTCTGTTTACAAGAACCTGGTTTACGGTACAAGTTCAATATCGCAGAAAGTGAAAAATGGATAAAGAAGTTGTGGTACTTACGTACAATGCAGTATCACTCAGCAATGAAATCTATGTCATCAGGCCCGTAGCAGCATAATGAGTGGATTCAGGTACGATGATTCTAACTGAAATAAGTCACACAGGAAAAGAAACATCATAAGATATCACTAATACACGGCATGTAACCTTGGCTACACAGGAACTGAATTACAAAACAGAACAGGGTCTCAAATTTAGAAACCCAACTTATGCTTGCTTAAGGGGAAAGGTGAGTTGGGGTGCTGCATAAAACCAGAGATTGAAATGAGCACAGATAAAGTTCCTTAAGCCAAATATGGAATAGACAAGAGCTACTCCTTGCTCAACGAAATGGACTCAACACCCCATATTAAATGCCTAAGAGTGTACCTGACTAGGAAGTATCTTAAAACCTATGGATTGCTATGTCTCTGAAAGAGAATCAAGTGTGTGTACAGGGGCATAAACGCAGCAGTGATAGGATTGGAGAGGTTCGGTGAGCAAATGAAGACCCTTTGAAGTCATATTGCATGGTACCCATTCCACGGGTCTCAACTCTCCAGGTTTAAGGTATTCTTCCTTCAGCTAAAACATGCATGTGGAACCCAGAGTATGATCAACCGTGTGATCGGGAGACGTGTTCCAATATGTGTCAGTTTTCATCCCCTGGTACTCGGGTGCAACATTCCAGACGCTTTACTAACACTCTCCCGACTTGGAGAGTCAGTGCCTTTAACCTCCTGTTTGGCCCAGTTTGCAATTTCTGCGGAAGATGAACAGGAATAGGGAGAACCAATGACAGACTAGCTGGAGGTGTCTGGACGGGCAAATTTAACTCTCATTTCCCACCAGGAAGAGGAATTAACCAAAGGCTCAGCGTGCCGTGCCGGAACCAGATTAGGGCCTGAAGCCATCCTGCGGTGTTGCGGCCAGCTCACGAGAAAGCGAGTTGAAGAAAGGAGCTCAGGGGCACTGTAATTCACAAACCTGCAGAGTTATAAATGACAGCTATCGTCCAAAAATATACTGAAGTAAGGCTGCCAAGAGGACTTGAAAGCGGGGCAGAATTGCAGGAAACCGATTTCAGGAGGTAGACTGGAATTGCATTTAAAACATAGGAAAAGAGGCAGAACGTCCACAATGATGCACTTGGCCAAAAAGGGCGTATGCGTTTTTTCCTGAATATATTCAGGAAAAAACGCATACACACTTTCTGGCCAACCAAGCAAGCTTGCAAAGGAAATCTGCACTACAATGAAGTCTCACTTCCCCCCGGTCAAAAGGGCCATCTGAAAAAAGTGTAAAATCCAGAAAGGCAGGACAGGCCATGGAGAACTGGGAGCCTTGTTATGCTGATGGGCGGGATGTCAATTGCCAACAGCCACTCGGGAGAAGTGTATGGTGTTTTCTGAAACATCTAAAAAACAAAGCAACAGAGCCTAGGGCACTTCCACTTATGGTCCTATAGCTTAGGGAAATTAAAATCAAAAGACACAGCCACCCCAAAGGTTGGGACGGCTCTGTTTACAAGAACCTGGTTTACGGTACAAGTTCAATATCGCAGAAAGTGAAAAATGGATAAAGAAGTTGTGGTACTTACGTACAATGCAATATCACTCAGCAATGAAATCTATGTCATCAGGCCCGTAGCAGCATAATGAGTGGATTCAGGTACGATGATTCTAACTGAAAGAAGTCACACAGAAAAAGAAACATTATAAGATATCACTAATACACGGAATGTAAACTTGGCTACACAGGAACTGAATTACAAAACAGAACAGGGTCTCAAATTTAGAAACCCAACTTATGCTTGCTTAAGGGGAAAGGTGAGTTGGGGTGCTGCATAAAACCAGAGATTGAAATGAGCACAGATAAAGTTCCTTAAGCCAAATATGGAATAGACAAGAGCTACTCCTTGCTCAACGAAATGGACTCAACACCCCATATTAAATGCCTAAGAGTGTACCTGACTAGGAAGTATCTTAAAACCTATGGATTGCTATGTCTCTGAAAGAGAATCAAGTGTGTGTACAGGGGCATAAACGCAGCAGTGATAGGATTGGAGAGGTTCGGTGAGCAAATGAAGACCCTTTGAAGTCATATTGCATGGTACCCATTCCACGGGTCTCAACTCTCCAGGTTTAAGGGATTCTTCCTTCAGCTAAAACATGCATGTGGAACCCAGAGTATGATCAACCGTGTGATCGGGAGACGTGTTCCAATATGTGTCAGTTTTCGTCCCCTGGTACTCGGGTGCAACATTCCAGACGCTTTACTAACACTCTCCCGACTTGGAGAGTCAGTGCCTTTAACCTCCTGTTTGGCCCAGTTTGCAATTTCTGCGGAAGATGAACAGGAATAGGGAGAACCAATGACAGACTAGCTGGAGGTGTCTGGACGGGCAAATTTAACTCTCATTTCCCACCAGGAAGAGGAATTAACCAAAGGCTCAGCGTGCCGTGCCGGAACCAGATTAGGGCCTGAAGCCATCCTGCGGTGTTGCGGCCAGCTCACGAGAAAGCGAGTTGAAGAAAGGAGCTCAGGGGCACTGTAATTCACAAACCTGCAGAGTTATAAATGACAGCTATCGTCCAAAAATATACTGAAGTAAGGCTGCCAAGAGGACTTGAAAGCGGGGCAGAATTGCAGGAAACCGATTTCAGGAGGTAGACTGGAATTGCATTGAAAGCATAGGAAAAGAGGCAGAACGTCCACAATGATGCACTTGGCCAAAAAGGGCGTATGCGTTTTTTCCTGAATATATTCAGGAAAAAACGCATACGCCCTTTTTGGCCAACCAAGCAAGCTTGCAAAGGAAATCTGCACTACAATGAAGTCTCACTTCCCCCCGGTCAAAAGGGCCATCTGAAAAAAGTGTAAAATCCAGAAAGGCAGGACAGGCCATGGAGAACTGGGAGCCTTGTTATGCTGATGGGCGGGATGTCAATTGCCAACAGCCACTCGGGAGAAGTGTATGGTGTTTCCTGAAACATCTAAAAAACAAAGCAACAGAGCCTAGGGCACTTCCACTTATGGTCCTATAGCTTAGGGAAATTAAAATCAAAAAGACACAGCCACCCCAAAGGTTGGGACGGCTCTGTTTACAAGAACCTGGTTTACGGTACAAGTTCAATATCGCAGAAAGTGAAAAATGGATAAAGAAGTTGTGGTACTTACGTACAATGCAGTATCACTCAGCAATGAAATCTATGTCATCAGGCCCGTAGCAGCATAATGAGTGGATTCAGGTACGATGATTCTAACTGAAATAAGTCACACAGGAAAAGAAACATCATAAGATATCACTAATACACGGAATGTAACCTTGGCTACACAGGAACTGAATTACAAAACAGAACAGGGTCTCAAATTTAGAAACCCAACTTATGCTTGCTTAAGGGGAAAGGTGAGTTGGGGTGCTGCATAAAACCAGAGATTGAAATGAGCACAGATAAAGTTCCTTAAGCCAAATATGGAATAGACAAGAGCTACTCCTTGCTCAACGAAATGGACTCAACACCCCATATTAAATGCCTAAGAATATACCTGACTAGGAAGTATCTTAAAACCTATGGATTGCTATGTCTCTGAAAGAGAATCAAGTGTGTGTACAGGGGCATAAACGCAGCAGTGATAGGATTGGAGAGGTTTGGTGAGCAAATGAAGACCCTTTGAAGTCATATTGCATGGTACCCATTCCACGGGTCTCAACTCTCCAGGTTTAAGGTATTCTTCCTTCAGCTAAAACATGCATGTGGAACCCAGAGTATGATCAACCGTGTGATCGGGAGACGTGTTCCAATATGTCTCAGTTTTCGTCCCCTGGTACTCGGGTGCAACATTCCAGACGCTTTACTAACACTCTCCCGACTTGGAGAGTCAGTGCCTTTAACCTCCTGTTTGGCCCAGTTTGCAATTTCTGCGGAAGATGAACAGGAATAGGGAGAACCAATGACAGACTAGCTGGAGGTGTCTGGACGGGCAAATTTAACTCTCATTTCCCACCAGGAAGAGGAATTAACCAAAGGCTCAGCGTGCCGTGCCGGAACCAGATTAGGGCCTGAAGCCATCCTGCGGTGTTGCGGCCAGCTCACGAGAAAGCGAGTTGAAGAAAGGAGCTCAGGGGCACTGTAATTCACAAACCTGCAGAGTTATAAATGACAGCTATCGTCCAAAAATATACTGAAGTAAGGCTGCCAAGAGGACTTGAAAGCAGGGCAGAATTGCAGGAAACCGATTTCAGGAGGTAGACTGGAATTGCATTGAAAGCATAGGAAAAGAGGCAGAACGTCCACAATGATGCACTTGGCCAAAAAGGGCGTATGCGTTTTTTCCTGAATATATTCAGGAAAAAACGCATACGCCCTTTTTGGCCAACCAAGCAAGCTTGCAAAGGAAATCTGCACTACAATGAAGTCTCACTTCCCCCCGGTCAAAAGGGCCATCTGAAAAAAGTGTAAAATCCAGAAAGGCAGGACAGGCCATGGAGAACTGGGAGCCTTGTTATGCTGATGGGCGGGATGTAAATTGCCAACAGCCACTCGGGAGAAGTGTATGGTGTTTCCTGAAACATCTAAAAAACAAAGCAACAGAGCCTAGGGCACTTCCACTTATGGTCCTATAGCTTAGGGAAATTAAAATCAAAAAGACACAGCCACCCCAAAGGTTGGGACGGCTCTGTTTACAAGAACCTGGTTTACGGTACAAGTTCAATATCGCAGAAAGTGAAAAATGGATAAAGAAGTTGTGGTACTTACGTACAATGCAGTATCACTCAGCAATGAAATCTATGTCATCAGGCCCGTAGCAGCATAATGAGTGGATTCAGGTACGATGATTCTAACTGAAATAAGTCACACAGGAAAAGAAACATCATAAGATATCACTAATACACAGAATGTAACCTTGGCTACACAGGAACTGAATTACAAAACAGAACAGGGTCTCAAATTTAGAAACCCAACTTATGCTTGCTTAAGGGGAAAGGTGAGTTGGGGTGCTGCATAAAACCAGAGATTGAAATGAGCACAGATAAAGTTCCTTAAGCCAAATATGGAATAGACAAGAGCTACTCCTTGCTCAACGAAATGGACTCAACACCCCATATTAAATGCCTAAGAGTGTACCTGACTAGGAAGTATCTTAAAACCTATGGATTGCTATGTCTCTGAAAGAGAATCAAGTGTGTGTACAGGGGCATAAACGCAGCAGTGATAGGATTGGAGAGGTTTGGTGAGCAAATGAAGACCCTTTGAAGTCATATTGCATGGTACCCATTCCACGGGTCTCAACTCTCCAGGTTTAAGGTATTCTTCCTTCAGCTAAAACATGCATGTGGAACCCAGAGTATGATCAACCGTGTGATCGGGAGACGTGTTCCAATATGTCTCAGTTTTCGTCCCCTGGTACTCGGGTGCAACATTCCAGACGCTTTACTAACACTCTCCTGACTTGGAGAGTCAGTGCCTTTAACCTCCTGTTTGGCCCAGTTTGCAATTTCTGCGGAAGATGAACAGGAATAGGGAGAACCAATGACAGACTAGCTGGAGGTGTCTGGACGGGCAAATTTAACTCTCATTTCCCACCAGGAAGAGGAATTAACCAAAGGCTCAGCGTGCCGTGCCGGAACCAGATTAGGGCCTGAAGCCATCCTGCGGTGTTGCGGCCAGCTCACGAGAAAGCGAGTTGAAGAAAGGAGCTCAGGGGCACTGTAATTCACAAACCTGCAGAGTTATAAATGACAGCTATCGTCCAAAAATATACTGAAGTAAGGCTGCCAAGAGGACTTGAAAGCGGGGCAGAATTGCAGGAAACCGATTTCAGGAGGTAGACTGGAATTGCATTGAAAGCATAGGAAAAGAGGCAGAACGTCCACAATGATGCACTTGGCCAAAAAGGGCGTATGCGTTTTTTCCTGAATATATTCAGGAAAAAACGCATACGCCCTTTCTGGCCAACCAAGCAAGCTTGCAAAGGAAATCTGCACTACAATGAAGTCTCACTTCCCCCCGGTCAAAAGGGCCATCTGAAAAAAGTGTAAAATCCAGAAAGGCAGGACAGGCCATGGAGAACTGGGAGCCTTGTTATGCTGATGGGCGGGATGTAAATTGCCAACAGCCACTCGGGAGAAGTGTATGGTGTTTCCTGAAACATCTAAAAAACAAAGCAACAGAGCCTAGGGCACTTCCACTTATGGTCCTATAGCTTAGGGAAATTAAAATCAAAAGACACAGCCACCCCAAAGGTTGGGACGGCTCTGTTTACAAGAACCTGGTTTACGGTACAAGTTCAATATCGCAGAAAGTGAAAAATGGATAAAGAAGTTGTGGTACTTACGTACAATGCAATATCACTCAGCAATGAAATCTATGTCATCAGGCCCGTAGCAGCATAATGAGTGGATTCAGGTACGATGATTCTAACTGAAATAAGTCACACAGAAAAAGAAACATCATAAGATATCACTAATACACGGAATGTAACCTTGGCTACACAGGAACTGAATTACAAAACAGAACAGGGTCTCAAATTTAGAAACCCAACTTATGCTTGCTTAAGGGGAAAGGTGAGTTGGGGTGCTGCATAAAACCAGAGATTGAAATGAGCACAGATAAAGTTCCTTAAGCCAAATATGGAATAGACAAGAGCTACTCCTTGCTCAACGAAATGGACTCAACACCCCATATTAAATGCCTAAGAGTGTACCTGACTAGGAAGTATCTTAAAACCTATGGATTGCTATGTCTCTGAAAGAGAATCAAGTGTGTGTACAGGGGCATAAACGCAGCAGTGATAGGATTGGAGAGGTTCGGTGAGCAAATGAAGACCCTTTGAAGTCATATTGCATGGTACCCATTCCACGGGTCTCAACTCTCCAGGTTTAAGGTATTCTTCCTTCAGCTAAAACATGCATGTGGAACCCAGAGTATGATCAACCGTGTGATCGGGAGACGTGTTCCAATATGTCTCAGTTTTCGTCCCCTGGTACTCGGGTGCAACATTCCAGACGCTTTACTAACACTCTCCCGACTTGGAGAGTCAGTGCCTTTAACCTCCTGTTTGGCCCAGTTTGCAATTTCTGCGGAAGATGAACAGGAATAGGGAGAACCAATGACAGACTAGCTGGAGGTGTCTGGACGGGCAAATTTAACTCTCATTTCCCACCAGGAAGAGGAATTAACCAAAGGCTCAGCGTGCCGTGCCGGAACCAGATTAGGGCCTGAAGCCATCCTGCGGTGTTGCGGCCAGCTCACGAGAAAGCGAGTTGAAGAAAGGAGCTCAGGGGCACTGTAATTCACAAACCTGCAGAGTTATAAATGACAGCTATCGTCCAAAAATATACTGAAGTAAGGCTGCCAAGAGGACTTGAAAGCGGGGCAGAATTGCAGGAAACCGATTTCAGGAGGTAGACTGGAATTGCATTGAAAGCATAGGAAAAGAGGCAGAACGTCCACAATGATGCACTTGGCCAAAAAGGGCGTATGCGTTTTTTCCTGAATATATTCAGGAAAAAACGCATACGCCCTTTTTGGCCAACCAAGCAAGCTTGCAAAGGAAATCTGCACTACAATGAAGTCTCACTTCCCCCCGGTCAAAAGGGCCATCTGAAAAAAGTGTAAAATCCAGAAAGGCAGGACAGGCCATGGAGAACTGGGAGCCTTGTTATGCTGATGGGCGGGATGTCAATTGCCAACAGCCACTCGGGAGAAGTGTATGGTGTTTCCTGA
The DNA here is from genome assembly GCF_949774975.1 of Lagenorhynchus albirostris. NCBI lineage: Eukaryota > Metazoa > Chordata > Mammalia > Artiodactyla > Delphinidae > Lagenorhynchus > Lagenorhynchus albirostris. The sequence continues at coordinate 475,122 of NW_026783518.1, read as the reverse complement.
AACATCTAAAAAACAAAGCAACAGAGCCTAGGGCACATCCACTTATGGTCCTATAGCTTAGGGAAATTAAAATCAAAAAGACACAGCCACCCCAAAGGTTGGGACGGCTCTGTTTACAAGAACCTCGTTTACGGTACAAGTTCAATATCGCAGAAAGTGAAAAATGGATAAAGAAGTTGTGGTACTTACGTACAATGCAGTATCACTCAGCAATGAAATCTATGTCATCAGGCCCGTAGCAGCATAATGAGTGGATTCAGGTACGATGATTCTAACTGAAATAAGTCACACAGGAAAAGAAACATCATAAGGTATCACTAATACACGGAATGTAACCTTGGCTACACAGGAACTGAATTACAAAACAGAACAGGGTCTCAAATTTAGAAACCCAACTTATGCTTGCTTAAGGGGAAAGGTGAGTTGGGGTGCTGCATAAAACCAGAGATTGAAATGAGCACAGATAAAGTTCCTTAAGCCAAATATGGAATAGACAAGAGCTACTCCTTGCTCAACGAAATGGACTCAACACCCCATATTAAATGCCTAAGAGTGTACCTGACTAGGAAGTATCTTAAAACCTATGGATTGCTATGTCTCTGAAAGAGAATCAAGTGTGTGTACAGGGGCATAAACGCAGCAGTGATAGGATTGGAGAGGTTCGGTGAGCAAATGAAGACCCTTTGAAGTCATATTGCATGGTACCCATTCCACGGGTCTCAACTCTCCAGGTTTAAGGGATTCTTCCTTCAGCTAAAACATGCATGTGGAACCCAGAGTATGATCAACCGTGTGATCGGGAGACGTGTTCCAATATGTCTCAGTTTTCGTCCCCTGGTACTCGGGTGCAACATGCCAGACGCTTTACTAACACTCTCCCGACTTGGAGAGTCAGTGCCTTTAACCTCCTGTTTGGCCCAGTTTGCAATTTCTGCGGAAGATGAACAGGAATAGGGAGAACCAATGACAGACTAGCTGGAGGTGTCTGGACGGGCAAATTTAACTCTCATTTCCCACCAGGAAGAGGAATTAACCAAAGGCTCAGCGTGCCGTGCCGGAACCAGATTAGGGCCTGAAGCCATCCTGCGGTGTTGCGGCCAGCTCACGAGAAAGCGAGTTGAAGAAAGGAGCTCAGGGGCACTGTAATTCACAAACCTGCAGAGTTATAAATGACAGCTATCGTCCAAAAATATACTGAAGTAAGGCTGCCAAGAGGACTTGAAAGCGGGGCAGAATTGCAGGAAACCGATTTCAGGAGGTAGACTGGAATTGCATTGAAAGCATAGGAAAAGAGGCAGAACGTCCACAATGATGCACTTGGCCAAAAAGGGCGTATGCGTTTTTTCCTGAATATATTCAGGAAAAAACGCATACGCCCTTTTTGGCCAACCAAGCAAGCTTGCAAAGGAAATCTGCACTACAATGAAGTCTCACTTCCCCCCGGTCAAAAGGGCCATCTGAAAAAAGTGTAAAATCCAGAAAGGCAGGACAGGCCATGGAGAACTGGGAGCCTTGTTATGCTGATGGGCGGGATGTCAATTGCCAACAGCCACTCGGGAGAAGTGTATGGTGTTTCCTGAAACATCTAAAAAACAAAGCAACAGAGCCTAGGGCACTTCCACTTATGGTCCTATAGCTTAGGGAAATTAAAATCAAAAAGACACAGCCACCCCAAAGGTTGGGACGGCTCTGTTTACAAGAACCTGGTTTACGGTACAAGTTCAATATCGCAGAAAGTGAAAAATGGATAAAGAAGTTGTGGTACTTACGTACAATGCAGTATCACTCAGCAATGAAATCTATGTCATCAGGCCCGTAGCAGCATAATGAGTGGATTCAGGTACGATGATTCTAACTGAAATAAGTCACACAGGAAAAGAAACATCATAAGGTATCACTAATACACGGAATGTAACCTTGGCTACACAGGAACTGAATTACAAAACAGAACAGGGTCTCAAATTTAGAAACCCAACTTATGCTTGCTTAAGGGGAAAGGTGAGTTGGGGTGCTGCATAAAACCAGAGATTGAAATGAGCACAGATAAAGTTCCTTAAGCCAAATATGGAATAGACAAGAGCTACTCCTTGCTCAACGAAATGGACTCAACACCCCATATTAAATGCCTAAGAGTGTACCTGACTAGGAAGTATCTTAAAACCTATGGATTGCTATGTCTCTGAAAGAGAATCAAGTGTGTGTACAGGGGCATAAACGCAGCAGTGATAGGATTGGAGAGGTTCGGTGAGCAAATGAAGACCCTTTGAAGTCATATTGCATGGTACCCATTCCACGGGTCTCAACTCTCCAGGTTTAAGGTATTCTTCCTTCAGCTAAAACATGCATGTGGAACCCAGAGTATGATCAACCGTGTGATCGGGAGACGTGTTCCAATATGTCTCAGTTTTCGTCCCCTGGTACTCGGGTGCAACATTCCAGACGCTTTACTAACACTCTCCCGACTTGGAGAGTCAGTGCCTTTAACCTCCTGTTTGGCCCAGTTTGCAATTTCTGCGGAAGATGAACAGGAATAGGGAGAACCAATGACAGACTAGCTGGAGGTGTCTGGACGGGCAAATTTAACTCTCATTTCCCACCAGGAAGAGGAATTAACCAAAGGCTCAGCGTGCCGTGCCGGAACCAGATTAGGGCCTGAAGCCATCCTGCGGTGTTGCGGCCAGCTCACGAGAAAGCGAGTTGAAGAAAGGAGCTCAGGGGCACTGTAATTCACAAACCTGCAGAGTTATAAATGACAGCTATCGTCCAAAAATATACTGAAGTAAGGCTGCCAAGAGGACTTGAAAGCGGGGCAGAATTGCAGGAAACCGATTTCAGGAGGTAGACTGGAATTGCATTGAAAGCATAGGAAAAGAGACAGAACGTCCACAATGATGCACTTGGCCAAAAAGGGCGTATGCGTTTTTTCCTGAATATATTCAGGAAAAAACGCATACGCCCTTTTTGGCCAACCAAGCAAGCTTGCAAAGGAAATCTGCACTACAATGAAGTCTCACTTCCCCCCGGTCAAAAGGGCCATCTGAAAAAAGTGTAAAATCCAGAAAGGCAGGACAGGCCATGGAGAACTGGGAGCCTTGTTATGCTGATGGGCGGGATGTAAATTGCCAACAGCCACTCGGGAGAAGTGTATGGTGTTTCCTGAAACATCTAAAAAACAAAGCAACAGAGCCTAGGGCACTTCCACTTATGGTCCTATAGCTTAGGGAAATTAAAATCAAAAAGACACAGCCACCCCAAAGGTTGGGACGGCTCTGTTTACAAGAACCTGGTTTACGGTACAAGTTCAATATCGCAGAAAGTGAAAAATGGATAAAGAAGTTGTGGTACTTACGTACAATGCAGTATCACTCAGCAATGAAATCTATGTCATCAGGCCCGTAGCAGCATAATGAGTGGATTCAGGTACGATGATTCTAACTGAAATAAGTCACACAGGAAAAGAAACATCATAAGGTATCACTAATACACGGAATGTAACCTTGGCTACACAGGAACTGAATTACAAAACAGAACAGGGTCTCAAATTTAGAAACCCAACTTATGCTTGCTTAAGGGGAAAGGTGAGTTGGGGTGCTGCATAAAACCAGAGATTGAAATGAGCACAGATAAAGTTCCTTAAGCCAAATATGGAATAGACAAGAGCTACTCCTTGCTCAACGAAATGGACTCAACACCCCATATTAAATGCCTAAGAGTGTACCTGACTAGGAAGTATCTTAAAACCTATGGATTGCTATGTCTCTGAAAGAGAATCAAGTGTGTGTACAGGGGCATAAACGCAGCAGTGATAGGATTGGAGAGGTTCGGTGAGCAAATGAAGACCCTTTGAAGTCATATTGCATGGTACCCATTCCACGGGTCTCAACTCTCCAGGTTTAAGGTATTCTTCCTTCAGCTAAAACATGCATGTGGAACCCAGAGTATGATCAACCGTGTGATCGGGAGACGTGTTCCAATATGTGTCAGTTTTCGTCCCCTGGTACTCGGGTGCAACATTCCAGACGCTTTACTAACACTCTCCCGACTTGGAGAGTCAGTGCCTTTAACCTCCTGTTTGGCCCAGTTTGCAATTTCTGCGGAAGATGAACAGGAATAGGGAGAACCAATGACAGACTAGCTGGAGGTGTCTGGACGGGCAAATTTAACTCTCATTTCCCACCAGGAAGAGGAATTAACCAAAGGCTCAGCATGCCGTGCCGGAACCAGATTAGGGCCTGAAGCCATCCTGCGGTGTTGCGGCCAGCTCACGAGAAAGCGAGTTGAAGAAAGGAGCTCAGGGGCACTGTAATTCACAAACCTGCAGAGTTATAAATGACAGCTATCGTCCAAAAATATACTGAAGTAAGGCTGCCAAGAGGACTTGAAAGCAGGGCAGAATTGCAGGAAACCGATTTCAGGAGGTAGACTGGAATTGCATTTAAAGCATAGGAAAAGAGGCAGAACGTCCACAATGATGCACTTGGCCAAAAAGTGCGTATGCGTTTTTTCCTGAATATATTCAGGAAAAAACGCATACGCCCTTTTTGGCCAACCAAGCAAGCTTGCAAAGGAAATCTGCACTACAATGAAGTCTCACTTCCCCCCGGTCAAAAGGGCCATCTGAAAAAAGTGTAAAATCCAGAAAGGCAGGACAGGCCATGGAGAACTGGGAGCCTTGTTATGCTGATGGGCGGGATGTCAATTGCCAACAGCCACTCGGGAGAAGTGTATGGTGTTTCCTGAAACATCTAAAAAACAAAGCAACAGAGCCTAGGGCACTTCCACTTATGGTCCTATAGCTTAGGGAAATTAAAATCAAAAGACACAGCCACCCCAAAGGTTGGGACGGCTCTGTTTACAAGAACCTGGTTTACGGTACAAGTTCAATATCGCAGAAAGTGAAAAATGGATAAAGAAGTTGTGGTACTTACGTACAATGCAATATCACTCAGCAATGAAATCTATGTCATCAGGCCCGTAGCAGCATAATGAGTGGATTCAGGTACGATGATTCTAACTGAAATAAGTCACACAGAAAAAGAAACATCATAAGATATCACTAATACACGGAATGTAACCTTGGCTACACAGGAACTGAATTACAAAACAGAACAGGGTCTCAAGTTTAGAAAACTAACTTATGCTTGCTTAAGGGGGAAGGTGAGTTGGGGTGCTGCATTAAACCAGAGTTTGAAATTAGCACAGATACCGTTCCATAAGCCAAATATGGAATAGACAAGACCTACCCCTTGCTCAACGAAATGGATTCAACAATGAGGTATCACCTCACACCTGGTAGAATAGGCATCATAGAAAATCTACAAGCAAAAAATGCTGGAAAGGGTGTGGAGAAAAGGAACCCTCTTCCACTATTGTTGGGAATATAAATTGATACAGTCACTATGGAGAACAATATGGAATTTCTTAAGAAACTAACAATAGAATTACCATATGATACAGCAATCCCACTACTGGACATATACCCAGACAAAACCATAAATCAAAAAGAGACATTCACCGCAATGTTCATTGCATCACTATTTACAATATCGAGGTAATGGAAGCAACCTAAATGCCCACAGACAGACGAATGCATAAAGCCGTGGTACATATATAAAATGGAATATTACTAAGCCATGAAAAGGAATGAAATTGGGTCATTTGTAGAGACGTCGATGCATCTAGAGACTGTCATACAGAGTGAAGTAAGTCAGAAAGAGAAAAACAAATCTTGTATATTCATGCATATATGTGGAACCTAGAAAACCTGTACAGATTAACCATTTTGCAAGGCATAAATAGAGCAACAGATGTAGACAACAAACGTATGGACAACAAGGGGGGAAAGCTGTTGGGGGGGGTGGTGGGAGGAGTTGAGAGACTGGGATTGGCATGTATACATTTATATGTATAAAATAGATAACCAATAAGAACCTGCTGTATAAAAATATAAAATAAAATTCAAAATTAAAAAGAAATAAAATTTAAAAAATAGAAAAAACAATTATTCCCTTCACATACATGTATTTATATGAATAAATTATTTCCATGCTTATATCTGTAAATACAAAAAAGAGGAATAAAATCTACCTTGAACCCAAAACGAAAAAGAGAAAAAAAACACAGAACCCACCAGTTCCACAGAGGAAAACCGTATCAGGGCACTTGCTCCAGTTGTAAACAATTCTGAAGTTGGTCAGTGGTGGGGAATCGTCTCCCATTCAGCCAGCAGCCCCCACGCAACAAGCGTCCTCATTGCAAAGCTGGGGCACCGTGCCGAGGCATCTGTGAGTAAACGTGAGCTGAGCCCCAGGCCAGTTGCTGCTGAACTATTCCCACCCATCCCAGGTAAAACACCTGAATATATACAAGGACTTGAAAGCCTAGAGGGAGGGCCATAGAGCCACACGAGTGACAGCATGCCGGCCGACTTGGTGCCTGCAGGCCAGCCAGGATGGTCCTGGCCCTGGGTGCTCTTCTGGAAGATTTCCATTTCCCTGCCTGAGATACCCGTCCTGTCCCTGCCCCCACTGCTTTTTTCCTTCCTCACCTCTGCCCAGGGAGAAATTCCAGCAGCAGGTATGGGTGACACATCTTCTTCTTTAGCAGGTGGCAGCCTGGCAACTGCTGCAGAAAGTCCAGCAGAGCCCCACTCACACTGGGCCACCCACAAAGCCGTGGCCTCTCACTCCCTCCCACCAGCCCAGCCCCGAGACTGCTGACAGGGCAGAGAAAATGGCGTCAGGCATGGCTGCAGGGGCTCTTGCTGCCTGGAGTGGTATTTATAGTGATCTCAACCCAGGCACACCTGGGGAGGGCTGGCCGGCACGGTAAGGCTGCCCAGGTCAGCCAATCATCACCCCTCAGGGGCTCACAGTTGCAGAAAATGGAACTTGCTGAACCGGCCAGGTCCAAGGAACAGGTGTGGGCTCCTGAGAGTCAGGATAGACAAGGGGCTGCAGCTTTGGCTTGTTTTCTAATCATTTTATCTGGCCCATGAGTGGGAGACAACTTCAAGAAAACCCTCTCCTAATGAGAGGAACCCAGGAGTCAGGGAGAGGAGGGGTGGGTGGTGGTTGGAGACAGAGGCCTGGTGCCCCGGGTGCAGTGGAAGTCTCTGGAAGACCAGGTGGAGGGAGGCCTCACGGAGTGATGCCCAGGGTCACAGACCTGTCGCAGCTGCTGTTTGTTAGTTCAAGTCCTGCTCTGAGGTGCTCTGTGTCAGCTCTGAGCGACAGATGAGCTGGGGGTGCTCTGCAATGAGGGCTATGTGCACGGTTCCTGTGTGCCCAGCCCTGCCACGGTACCTGCAAGGGTAGCTCTGTATCCTGGGAGGGGCCTGACCACGAGAGCCCTGTGGGCTGGGGTGGGGGTGGGGTACCTGCCCAGGTGAGCTCCATATTCTGGGATTGGTCTGACCACGAGAGCCCCATGGGCTGCTGGGGACCTGGTAAAGGATGTCAGGACAGTCAGTGAAGCCACCGAGGATATACCTCCAGTTGCTCCTAATTCCTACACCCTGCTGGTCATTCTACCAACCACCAGGACATGGTATTCTGTATTAGTCTTCAATGATGCCTTCTTTTGTATTCCATTAGTCCCAGAGTCACAAGAAATTTTGGCTTGTGAGTGGCAGGACTCAACATACAACTAAAACAATACTTCCGGGCCGTCTGGCCCCAAGGGTGCAAAAATTCCCACACCATCTTTGGGGAAAGCTTAGCTAAAGACCTAAAAGTTCTACCTCTGGAAAAGGAAACCCTCCTTCAATATGCAGACGACATTCTGATCGCCAGCCCTACTAAGGAGGCCTCTGAACTACCAAGCCAATAAAGGATAGAAGTTGTCCAAGAAAAAGCTCAAATATCACAGACTGCCGTGACCTGCCTGGGCTTCATTCTCACAGAAGGTTGGAGAAGTCCATCCCAGGAAAGGGAAGAAACCATTTTCAGCCTTACCCCTTTCTAAAACTAGAAGACAGCTTAGGGGTTCCTGGGGAGGCCAGGGTTTGCTGCTTCTGGATCCCTAACTACAGTCTACTAGCTGGGCCTCTATATGAAACACTGAAAGGAAAAGATGATGATCCTTTTGAATAGAATCCAGAAGTGGCCTTTCAAGAATGGAAAGAGCAGTCAATTCAGACCCTTGCCCTGGAACTCCCTAATTTAGCTAAACCCTTTGACCTTTACATTCCCGGTGAAAGGTGAATCGCCATTGGAGAATTAGTGCAAAACCTGGGACCACTTGAAATGGAACAATGCAAGAATGCCATCCAGGTAGGATAAACTATGGTCACCAAGGGGCTTGGCCCACTGCCACATCTGGCCAAGATACTGGCGGTATCTAAAACCCTGGAAATCAGCAGCCCAAAAGGCCACCTCCCTCCTAAGGGAAAAGGACCCCACGTGGTGATCCTAACCACCAACCATGCCCTGAAGTTGCAGGGTTCGCTCCGTGGGCACACCGACCTCGAGTGAGGAGGCCCTCCAACTCCAACATCCAGAGAGATAACCGGGGGCAACAGGGCACCATGACGACTCGTGTGAACATCACTTGACCTGGAGTTTCTCTCATAAAACAACAAGAGTGTGTCCCAAAAGAGTAGACTACTGCTTGCCGGACTTACTGCACCCAGAGGGGAGCTAATAATCTTGGCGGGGGAACCGTATATCACACTGTCACCATAGAAAAGCCTACAGACACCGTGATGATGGTGGCCAGTAAGACCGGCTGGACTCTTGTTTACTTCAAAAGGCTGTTGGCTCAGTGGCCATCATGGTCCTTGATCACCACTGACCCTGGACTGTCTGGGAGTTGAGCGGGCAGGGCTCTGACACCTGGTGCTGTTTGTACGTTAATTCAGGGGCCTAATTGAAGAAAGCGCAGACTACTGGTCAGAGCATCTAGGCTGGCAGAAACGGTCGGCCTAAGGTGGCCGAACAAATGTGGGGCGGGGTGAAACCGGCCCCCACAGCGTCTCTGCACATCTCTTTCCTGGACCCTTGAAGGTCATTAGAATCTATAACACTTCCAATGCTGGTGCTCAGGTGGACGAGCAGGGAGGCAGGGGGCCTGGGGACAATCAACGTCACCTGGAGGCTGCTGGGGAGAAGCTCTGACCCTCGCCCCAGGGTATGAGGGCTCCCAACTCAGCACTCAGCAGTTACAGAAGAAGGGTCTGCACCCTCAGCACTCCAAGAATGAGGAACGGGACAAAAGGCAGAGGGGGGGTTTGTCCCCAGCAAAGCCCATTAAAAATCCCTGGGAGATAAAAATAGAATCTGGGCAATAAAGTCAAGTCTAACCTTTTTTATCCTTTGTGCTTTGTCTAATTTCACGTGCTCCTAGGGTCCCGCATGCAGAGGTTCCACACCCGGCACTTCAGACCAGATTTCCTAGTGCAGAATGGCTGGGTCGACACCTCAGCTCCTGGGGCCCAGTGCAGACTCCGCGATATAGAGCCTGAGCTACAGCCAACCCGGCCCTCGAGAGCTCCGCCCCCTCCCTCCCACTGACTCTGACAGGATCTCTACACAGCAGCCCAGCCCACAGCCCACGGGGTAGTACATGCTCTCACCTCTCCATTCTCTGATCAAAATATAAAGTTTCCTTTGCTTGTGAACCAAACTCAGTCTCGATCTGTTGGCCCCAATGACACTGGGCAGGGGGACACTTGTTGGGGTCCACTCTGGAGGATCAGTAACAGAAATTGAGACTATTGTAACCTCAATGAACAGATGTGTGAGCCAAAGTGTAGTTAACATAGAACAGTGTATAAGGCTCGGGTAAAATAAGATGTTTCTAACACTTCCATTGGATATTTCCATCACTTTATTATAAGCAAGTTCAGTGAAAAGGTTTGTCTTATTTGTCAGCTCAATATTAGAGAAATGAAGTGATTTCTTTCCAAGGATGTACATCTAATAATCTTGGTTAAACCTTCAATCTTGTTTTAAATGCTTTTCCATTGAAAATGATACCTCTCTTTCAGCTCCCCCATTTCTGAGAAGTATAAAATCTTATAATTTATTATTACCAAAGGGGAAAGGTGGGAGGAGGGATAAATTAACAGTTTGGGATTAACACATACACACTGCTATGTATAAAATAGATCATCAACAAGGAACTACTGTATAGCACAGGGAACTACACTCAACATTTTGCAATAACCTATAAGGGGAAATAATCTGAAAAAGAATAGATATTTTTATTGACATCATCTATCAATGACAGTTAAAGTGTAACCTAAGGGAAGCTGGTGGTGAGTGCTTCTGACCCTGAAGACTTCAATCATCTAAAGTTTGGACTCTGCCTACTTCCCAAGGCGCTTAATGAACATATGTGTAGCCGTAGCTTAAAAAATTCCCCAGTTTGGGTTTCGGGGAGACACTGATTTTGAAAAAGCCCTGGTGTTCTCCTTACATGAATGGGACTCTTCCTACTGCTAAAACATGTCTGTCACACCCAGAGGATGGTATACCGTCTGATCGGGAAGAGTTTGGAAAAGGCATCTCATCTCCTCATCTCCTGGTGCTCGGGTTCACCCCTCCAGCGTCTTTACTAATAGTCTCCCCACTTGGAGATGTCAGCACTGTCAACATCCTGTTGCGTACAGTTTGGAATTTGTCCAGAGGATGAAGCGGAAGGATGAGGAACAATGAGAGACAAGTCCTACGTGTTCAGACAGGCACATGTCACTCTAATTTCCAATCAGGAAGACGAATTGACCAAAGGCTAGGGTTGCCCATGGAAACAGTATAGAGCTTGAGGAAATCCCGCTGCTTTGTGGCCAGTTCCCATAAACACAAGTTGAACAATAGAACTCAGGGGCAGTAAAATTCACAAAACTGCAGAGTTGAAAATATCCATCACTGAAAAATGTCTTGAGGAAAGTCAGAGAAAAGGACTTGTAAGCAAGGGAGAATGGCAGGAAAGGGATTTGAGGAGGTAGAAAGGACTCGCCATTAAGCACAAGAAAAGGAGCTGAACATTGCCAACATTGCAGTTGGCCAAAAAGGGTGTATGCGTTTTTTTGTGTATATATTCAAGAAAAGAGCGTACACCTTTTTAGCCAACCAAACAGGTGGGCACTGGAAGTCAATACTACAAAAGACATCACTTCGCATCAGTCAGAAGAGCCATCCTCATAAAGCGTAAACAACAGAAATGCAGGACAGGGCAAGGAGAAGAGGGAGCCCTGTGAGACTTATAGTGGAAATGTATATTGCCAACGGCCATTCTGGAGAAGTGTATTGTGTTTACTAAAGCATCTAAACAATGAGCTACAGAGCATAGGGCACTTGCACCCATGGGCGTATATCTTGGGAAAAACAAAAATCGAGAGGACACAGGCACCCCAATGTTTACCCCCTCTCTGTTTAAAAGATCCTCGACTAGGATATAACTTAAATGTCTCTGGAGGGAAAAAATGGATAGAGATGTGGTACTTAGGTAGAGTGGAATATTATTCAGCCTGGAAATCAATGAAATATGGCCAGCTGTAACAACTCCGGAGGAGTTACGTATGATCATTCTAAGTGACAGAATTCAAAAAGAAGAAGACACATATCATAAGATATCACTTAAAGGTGGAATCCAAAATGGCTACACATGAAATAAATTACAAAACAAAAACATAGTCAAATATGTAGAAAACACGCATAAGGCTGCTAAACGGGAAAGGTGGGGAGGGGTGAGGCATCATCCAGGAGGTTGAAATTAGCAAAGATACCATTCCAAATACCAAACTGATAATCAACAAGGCCTACACGGTAGCTAAAAGAACTGCACTCAGCACACTCAAGTCACCGGAAAAGAATATATACGACTGGTAAGAATCTGAAAAAGAATTTATTGATGTCTCTCTGTACGTGAATCAAGTGGATGTACAGCAGCAAGAAACAGAGCTTTGAAAATCAGCTGTAACCAATATAGTAATAAATTGAAAAAAATAAACGACAGAGAGACAGAGAAAACCTCTTACAACTTTTCCTCAGGGACGGTGATGCAACATGGATTGAACACATCTAGACCCACAGCAGGATGAGACATAAGGCTGGAAACTGTTTGCGCTAAGAGAAATGTGAGGTTGGGTGAGGAAATGCACACCCTTTAAAGTAATACTACCTGGTACCCATTCAATGGGTCCCAAATCTGCAGGTTCAAGGGATCTTCCTACAGCTAAAACATGCATGGAAAACCCAGAGGACTGTACACCATGTGATCGGGAGATGTGTCTAAAATGCACCTCATTTATCCTCTCCTGGTGCTCCTGTTCACCATTCCAGCCACGTTACTTAGAAGCTCCCCACTTGGAGAATCAGCACATTTAAACTTCTGTTTCACACATTTTGCAAATTGTGAGGAGGATGAACGGGAAGAGGGGGAACCAATGAGAGAAGAGTTGTAGGGGTTTGGACGGGCACATATCACTCTAATTTCCCATTAAGAATAAGAATTAAAAAAAGGCTCAGCCTGCCTCGCCGGAGCCAAAATAGGGCCTGAAGCAATCCTGCGGGTTTGAGGCCAGCTCACAAAAGAGCAACTTAAAACATGGAGCTCAGGGTCACTGCAATTCACAAACCTGCAGAGTTATAAATGAAAACTAACGTCCAAAAATATGTTGAGGTAAGGCAAAGAAGAGGATCTGAATGCAAGACAGATTGCAAGAAACAGATTTCAAGAGATAGATTGGACTCGTCTTTAACGCACATGAAAAGCGGCAGAATTTCGACAATGATGCAGTTGGCCCAAAAGGGCGTATGCAATTTTTCCTGATTATATCCAGGAAAAAACGCATACGCACTTTATGGGCAACGAAGCAAGCAAGCAATGCAAATGTGCACAACAAAGAAGTCTCATTTCCCACCGGTCAAAAGGGCCATCCTAAAAAATTGTAAAAACCAGAAATGCAGGACAGGCCATGGAGAACAGGGAGCCTTTATACGCTGATGGGCAGTGTGTGAACTGCCGAGAGCCACTCTGGAGAAGTGTATGGTGGTTCCTAAATCATCTAAAAACAGAGCTACAGAGCATAGGACACTTCCAATCATGGGAGTATATCTAGGGAAGTCTAAAAATCAACAAGACACAAGCACACCACAGTTTAGGGCTACTCTGTTTACAAGAACCTCAACTTCAGTACACCTTAAATATCCCAGGAAAGAGAACAATGGATAAAGAAGATGTGGTACTTATGTACAATGGAATATCTCTTCACCATGAAATCAATGTAATAAGGCTAGTAGAAGGATAAAGAGTGGATTTAGGTCCGATAATACTACTTGAAATAAGTCAAACAGAAAAAGAAACATATCATATCACTTATAGAGGGAGGGTAAATATGGCTGCACAAGAAATGAATTACAGAACAGAACAGTGTCTCACATTTAGAAAACACACTTATGTCAGCTTAAGGGGAAAGGAGAGGTGGGGTGATGCATAAAACCAGAGTTTGAAATTAGCACAGATACCGTTCAAGAAACCAAATAGGTATTAGACAAGATCTACACCTTGCTCAATGAACTGGCCTCAACACACCCTATACACCGCAGAGAAATATATCTGAGTAATAAGAATCTTAAAACCCATGTATTGATATATCTCCATAAGGGAATCAAGTGTGTGCAGAGCGGCACAAACACAGCAGTGAAAATGAGCTAAACCCCATTATAGAAATAAATTTTAAAAACAAAACGCAGAAACAATGAAAGAGAGAAAAATTCTTACAAAATTCGCTCAGGGGCTGTGATGCAACCTGGATTGACCACATATAAACCCACAGCTGGATAAGACATAAGGCTGGACACTTGGGGCTGAGAGGATTGGTGAGCTTCGGTGAGCAACTGCCGAAAGTTTAATGCAATACTTCATGCTACTCATTCCAAGGGTCCCAACACTCCAGGTTGAAGGGAATCTTCCTACAGCTAAACCATGCTTGGGAAACCCAGCGACTGGTATACCATATGATCGGGAAAGGTTTCTAAAACACACCACATTTTTCCTCTCCTGGGGCTCCGGATCGACATTCCAGCCGCTTTACTAACAACATCCCCACATGGAGAGTCAATGCCTTTAAGTTCTGGTATCGCACAGTCTTCAGTTAGTGCGGAGGATGAATGGGAATAGGGGGAACCAGTGAGAAACTAGCTGTAGCCGTTTCAATGGGCACATGTCACTCTAATTTCACATCAGTAAGAAGAATGAACCAAAGGCACAGCAAGGTGTCCCAGAAGAAGAATAGGGCTTCAAGGAATCCTGTGGTTATGGGGCAAGATCACAAAACTAAGAGCTGAAAAATGGAGCTAAGGGCCACTGCAATTCAAAAACCTGACTTGCCCAAAAAGGGCGTATGTGTTTTTTCCTGAATATATTCAGGAAAAAACGCATACGCCCTTTTTGGCCAACCAAGCAAGCTTGCAAAGGAAATCTGCACTACAATGAAGTCTCAATTCCCCCTGGTAAAAAGGGCCATCTGAAAAAAGTGTAAAATCCATAAAGGCATGACAGGCCATGGAGAACTGGGAGCCATCTTATGCTGATGGGCAGGATGTAAATTGCCAACAGCCACTCTGGAGAAGTGTTTGGTGTTTCCTGAAACATCTAAAAAACAAAGCAACAGAGCCTAGGGCACTTCCACTTATGGTACTATAGTTTAGGGCAATTAAAATCAAAAAGACACAGCCACCCCAAAGTTTGGGATGGCTCTGTTTACAAGAACCTCATATACGGTACAAGTTCAATATCGCAGAAAGTGAAAAATGGATAAAGAAGTTGTGGTACTTACGTACAATGCAATATCACTCAGCAATGAAATCTATGTCATCAGGCCCGTAGCAGCATAATGAGTGGACTAAGTACGATGAATCTAACTGAAATAAGTCACACAGAAAAAGAAACATCATAAGGTATCACTAATACACGGAATGTGAACTTGGCTACACAGGAACTGAATTCCAAAACAGAACAGGGTCTCAAATTTAGAAAACCAACTTATGCTTGCTTAAGGGGAAAGGTGAGTTGGGGTGCTGCATAAAACCAGAGATTGAAATGAGCACAGATAAAGTTCCTTAAGCCAAATATGGAATAGACAAGAGCTACTCCTTGCTCAACGAAATGGACTCAACACCCCATATTCAACGCCTAGGAATATACCTGACTAGTAAGAATCATAAAACCTATGGATTTATATATCTCTGTAAGAGAATCAAGAGTGTGTACAGCTGCATTAAAGCAGTGAAAATCAGGTAAATACCATAATAAAAATAAATTTCTTAAACAAAACACAATGACAGTGAAATAGAGAGAAATACTTAAGTAATCATTCAAGGCTTCTGATGCAACCTGCATTTACCACATCTACACCCAGAGCTGGGTGACACATAAGGCTGGACACTTGGGGCTCATAAGATTGGTGAGGTTCGGTGAGCAAATGAAGACCTTTGAAGTCATATTGCATGGTACCCATTCCATGGGTCTCAACTCTCCAGGTTTAAGGGATACTTCCTTCAGCTAAAACATGCATGTGGAACCCAGAGAATGATCAACCGTGTGATCGGGAGACGTGTTCCAATATGTGTCAGTTTTCGTCCCCTGGTACTCGGGTGCAACATGCCAGACGCTTTACTAACACTCTCCCGACTTGGAGAGTCAGTGCCTTTAACCTCCTGTTTGGCCCAGTTTGCAATTTCTGCGGAAGATGAACAGGAATAGGGAGAACCAATGACAGACTAGCTGGAGGTGTCTGGACGGGCAAATTTAACTCTCATTTCCCACCAGGAAGAGGAATTAACCAAAGGCTCAGCGTGCCGTGCCGGAACCAGATTAGGGCCTGAAGCCATCCTGCGGTGTTGCGGCCAGCTCACGAGAAAGCGACTTGAAGAAAGGAGCTCAGGGGCACTGTAATTCACAAACCTGCAGAGTTATAAATGACAGCTATCGTCCAAAAATATACTGAAGTAAGGCTGCCAAGAGGACTTGAAAGCGGGGCAGAATTGCAGGAAACCGATTTCAGGAGGTAGACTGGAATTGCATTGAAAGCATAGGAAAAGAGGCAGAACGTCCACAATGATGCACTTGGCCAAAAAGGGCGTATGCGTTTTTTCCTGAATATATTCAGGAAAAAACGCATACGCCCTTTTTGGCCAACCAAGCAAGCTTGCAAAGGAAATCTGCACTACAATGAAGTCTCACTTCCCCCCGGTCAAAAGGGCCATCTGAAAAAAGTGTAAAATCCAGAAAGGCAGGACAGGCCATGGAGAACTGGGAGCCTTGTTATGCTGATGGGCGGGATGTCAATTGCCAACAGCCACTCGGGAGAAGTGTATGGTGTTTCCTGAAACATCTAAAAAACAAAGCAACAGAGCCTAGGGCACTTCCACTTATGGTCCTATAGCTTAGGGAAATTAAAATCAAAAAGACACAGCCACCCCAAAGGTTGGGACGGCTCTGTTTACAAGAACCTGGTTTACGGTACAAGTTCAATATCGCAGAAAGTGAAAAATGGATAAAGAAGTTGTGGTACTTACGTACAATGCAGTATCACTCAGCAATGAAATCTATGTCATCAGGCCCGTAGCAGCATAATGAGTGGATTCAGGTACGATGATTCTAACTGAAATAAGTCACACAGAAAAAGAAACATCATAAGATATCACTAATACACGGAATGTAACCTTGGCTACACAGGAACTGAATTACAAAACAGAACAGGGTCTCAAATTTAGAAACCCAACTTATGCTTGCTTAAGGGGAAAGGTGAGTTGGGGTGCTGCATAAAACCAGAGATTGAAATGAGCACAGATAAAGTTCCTTAAGCCAAATATGGAATAGACAAGAGCTACTCCTTGCTCAACGAAATGGACTCAACACCCCATATTAAATGCCTAAGAGTGTACCTGACTAGGAAGTATCTTAAAACCTATGGATTGCTATGTCTCTGAAAGAGAATCAAGTGTGTGTACAGGGGCATAAACGCAGCAGTGATAGGATTGGAGAGGTTCGGTGAGCAAATGAAGACCCTTTGAAGTCATATTGCATGGTACCCATTCCACGGGTCTCAACTCTCCAGGTTTAAGGTATTCTTCCTTCAGCTAAAACATGCATGTGGAACCCAGAGTATGATCAACCGTGTGATCGGGAGACGTGTTCCAATATGTGTCAGTTTTCGTCCCCTGGTACTCGGGTGCAACATTCCAGACGCTTTACTAACACTCTCCCGACTTGGAGAGTCAGTGCCTTTAACCTCCTGTTTGGCCCAGTTTGCAATTTCTGCGGAAGATGAACAGGAATAGGGAGAACCAATGACAGACTAGCTGGAGGTGTCTGGACGGGCAAATTTAACTCTCATTTCCCACCAGGAAGAGGAATTAACCAAAGGCTCAGCGTGCCGTGCCGGAACCAGATTAGGGCCTGAAACCATCCTGCGGTGTTGCGGCCAGCTCACGAGAAAGCGAGTTGAAGAAAGGAGCTCAGGGGCACTGTAATTCACAAACCTGCAGAGTTATAAATGACAGCTATCGTCCAAAAATATACTGAAGTAAGGCTGCCAAGAGGACTTGAAAGCGGGGCAGAATTGCAGGAAACCGATTTTAGGAGGTAGACTGGAATTGCATTTAAAGCATAGGAAAAGAGGCAGAACGTCCACAATGATGCACTTGGCCAAAAAGGGCGTATGTGTTTTTTCCTGAATATATTCAGGAAAAAACGCATACGCCCTTTTTGGCCAACCAAGCAAGCTTGCAAAGGATATCTGCACTACAATGAAGTCTCACTTCCCCCCGGTCAAAAGGGCCATCTGAAAAAAGTGTAAAATCCAGAAAGGCAGAACAGGCCATGGAGAACTGGGAGCCTTGTTATGCTGATGGGCGGGATGTAGATTGCCAACAGCCACTTGGGAGAAGTGTATGGTGTTTCCTGAAACATCTAAAAAACAAAGCAACAGAGCCTAGGGCACTTCCACTTATGGTCCTATTGCTTAGTTAATTTAAAATCTAAAAGACACAGCCACTCCAAAGGTTGGGACGGTTCTTTTTACTGGAATCTCTTCTACGGCACAAGTTAAATATCCCAGAGAGCAAATAATGGATAAAGAAGTTGCGGTACTTATGTACAACAGAATACCACTCAGCAATGAAATCTATGTCACCAGGCCCGTACCAGCATAATGATTGGATTGAGGCACGATGATTCTAAGTGAAATAAGTCACACAGAAAAAGAAACATCATAAGGTATCACTAATACACGGAATGTGAACTTGGCTACACAGGAACTGAATTACAAAACAGAACAGGGTCTCAAGTTTAGAAAACTAACTTATGCTTGCTTAAGGGGGAAGGTGAGTTGGGGTGCTGCATTAAACCAGAGTTTGAAATTAGCACAGATACCGTTCCATAAGCCAAATATGGAATAGACAAGACCTACCCCTTGCTCAACGAAATGGATTCAACAATGAGGTATCACCTCACACCTGGTAGAATAGGCATCATAGAAAATCTACAAGCAAAAAATGCTGGAAAGGGTGTGGAGAAAAGGAACCCTCTTCCACTATTGTTGGGAATATAAATTGATACAGTCACTATGGAGAACAATATGGAATTTCTTAAGAAACTAACAATAGAATTACCATATGATACAGCAATCCCACTACTGGACATATACCCAGACAAAACCATAAATCAAAAAGAGACATTCACCGCAATGTTCATTGCATCACTATTTACAATATCGAGGTAATGGAAGCAACCTAAATGCCCACAGACAGACGAATGCATAAAGCCGTGGTACATATATAAAATGGAATATTACTAAGCCATGAAAAGGAATGAAATTGGGTCATTTGTAGAGACGTCGATGCATCTAGAGACTGTCATACAGAGTGAAGTAAGTCAGAAAGAGAAAAACAAATCTTGTATATTCATGCATATATGTGGAACCTAGAAAACCTGTACAGATTAACCATTTTGCAAGGCATAAATAGAGCAACAGATGTAGACAACAAACGTATGGACAACAAGGGGGGAAAGCTGTTGGGGGGGGTGGTGGGAGGAGTTGAGAGACTGGGATTGGCATGTATACATTTATATGTATAAAATAGATAACCAATAAGAACCTGCTGTATAAAAATATAAAATAAAATTCAAAATTAAAAAGAAATAAAATTTAAAAAATAGAAAAAACAATTATTCCCTTCACATACATGTATTTATATGAATAAATTATTTCCATGCTTATATCTGTAAATACAAAAAAGAGGAATAAAATCTACCTTGAACCCAAAACGAAAAAGAGAAAAAAAACACAGAACCCACCAGTTCCACAGAGGAAAACCGTATCAGGGCACTTGCTCCAGTTGTAAACAATTCTGAAGTTGGTCAGTGGTGGGGAATCGTCTCCCATTCAGCCAGCAGCCCCCACGCAACAAGCGTCCTCATTGCAAAGCTGGGGCACCGTGCCGAGGCATCTGTGAGTAAACGTGAGCTGAGCCCCAGGCCAGTTGCTGCTGAACTATTCCCACCCATCCCAGGTAAAACACCTGAATATATACAAGGACTTGAAAGCCTAGAGGGAGGGCCATAGAGCCACACGAGTGACAGCATGCCGGCCGACTTGGTGCCTGCAGGCCAGCCAGGATGGTCCTGGCCCTGGGTGCTCTTCTGGAAGATTTCCATTTCCCTGCCTGAGATACCCGTCCTGTCCCTGCCCCCACTGCTTTTTTCCTTCCTCACCTCTGCCCAGGGAGAAATTCCAGCAGCAGGTATGGGTGACACATCTTCTTCTTTAGCAGGTGGCAGCCTGGCAACTGCTGCAGAAAGTCCAGCAGAGCCCCACTCACACTGGGCCACCCACAAAGCCGTGGCCTCTCACTCCCTCCCACCAGCCCAGCCCCGAGACTGCTGACAGGGCAGAGAAAATGGCGTCAGGCATGGCTGCAGGGGCTCTTGCTGCCTGGAGTGGTATTTATAGTGATCTCAACCCAGGCACACCTGGGGAGGGCTGGCCGGCACGGTAAGGCTGCCCAGGTCAGCCAATCATCACCCCTCAGGGGCTCACAGTTGCAGAAAATGGAACTTGCTGAACCGGCCAGGTCCAAGGAACAGGTGTGGGCTCCTGAGAGTCAGGATAGACAAGGGGCTGCAGCTTTGGCTTGTTTTCTAATCATTTTATCTGGCCCATGAGTGGGAGACAACTTCAAGAAAACCCTCTCCTAATGAGAGGAACCCAGGAGTCAGGGAGAGGAGGGGTGGGTGGTGGTTGGAGACAGAGGCCTGGTGCCCCGGGTGCAGTGGAAGTCTCTGGAAGACCAGGTGGAGGGAGGCCTCACGGAGTGATGCCCAGGGTCACAGACCTGTCGCAGCTGCTGTTTGTTAGTTCAAGTCCTGCTCTGAGGTGCTCTGTGTCAGCTCTGAGCGACAGGTGAGCTGGGGGTGCTCTGCAATGAGGGCTATGTGCACGGTTCCTGTGTGCCCAGCCCTGCCACGGTACCTGCAAGGGTAGCTCTGTATCCTGGGAGGGGCCTGACCACGAGAGCCCTGTGGGCTGGGGTGGGGGTGGGGTACCTGCCCAGGTGAGCTCCATATTCTGGGATTGGTCTGACCACGAGAGCCCCATGGGCTGCTGGGGACCTGGTAAAGGATGTCAGGACAGTCAGTGAAGCCACCGAGGATATACCTCCAGTTGCTCCTAATTCCTACACCCTGCTGGTCATTCTACCAACCACCAGGACATGGTATTCTGTATTAGTCTTCAATGATGCCTTCTTTTGTATTCCATTAGTCCCAGAGTCACAAGAAATTTTGGCTTGTGAGTGGCAGGACTCAACATACAACTAAAACAATACTTCCGGGCCGTCTGGCCCCAAGGGTGCAAAAATTCCCACACCATCTTTGGGGAAAGCTTAGCTAAAGACCTAAAAGTTCTACCTCTGGAAAAGGAAACCCTCCTTCAATATGCAGACGACATTCTGATCGCCAGCCCTACTAAGGAGGCCTCTGAACTACCAAGCCAATAAAGGATAGAAGTTGTCCAAGAAAAAGCTCAAATATCACAGACTGCCGTGACCTGCCTGGGCTTCATTCTCACAGAAGGTTGGAGAAGTCCATCCCAGGAAAGGGAAGAAACCATTTTCAGCCTTACCCCTTTCTAAAACTAGAAGACAGCTTAGGGGTTCCTGGGGAGGCCAGGGTTTGCTGCTTCTGGATCCCTAACTACAATCTACTAGCTGGGCCTCTATATGAAACACTGAAAGGAAAAGATGATGATCCTTTTGAATAGAATCCAGAAGTGGCCTTTCAAGAATGGAAAGAGCAGTCAATTCAGACCCTTGCCCTGGAACTCCCTAATTTAGCTAAACCCTTTGACCTTTACATTCCCGGTGAAAGGTGAATCGCCATTGGAGAATTAGTGCAAAACCTGGGACCACTTGAAATGGAACAATGCAAGAATGCCATCCAGGTAGGATAAACTATGGTCACCAAGGGGCTTGGCCCACTGCCACATCTGGCCAAGATACTGGCGGTATCTAAAACCCTGGAAATCAGCAGCCCAAAAGGCCACCTCCCTCCTAAGGGAAAAGGACCCCACGTGGTGATCCTAACCACCAACCATGCCCTGAAGTTGCAGGGTTCGCTCCGTGGGCACACCGACCTCGAGTGAGGAGGCCCTCCAACTCCAACATCCAGAGAGATAACCGGGGGCAACAGGGCACCATGACGACTCGTGTGAACATCACTTGACCTGGAGTTTCTCTCATAAAACAACAAGAGTGTGTCCCAAAAGAGTAGACTACTGCTTGCCGGACTTACTGCACCCAGAGGGGAGCTAATAATCTTGGCGGGGGAACCGTATATCACACTGTCACCATAGAAAAGCCTACAGACACCGTGATGATGGTGGCCAGTAAGACCGGCTGGACTCTTGTTTACTTCAAAAGGCTGTTGGCTCAGTGGCCATCATGGTCCTTGATCACCACTGACCCTGGACTGTCTGGGAGTTGAGCGGGCAGGGCTCTGACACCTGGTGCTGTTTGTACGTTAATTCAGGGGCCTAATTGAAGAAAGCGCAGACTACTGGTCAGAGCATCTAGGCTGGCAGAAACGGTCGGCCTAAGGTGGCCGAACAAATGTGGGGCGGGGTGAAACCGGCCCCCACAGCGTCTCTGCACATCTCTTTCCTGGACCCTTGAAGGTCATTAGAATCTATAACACTTCCAATGCTGGTGCTCAGGTGGACGAGCAGGGAGGCAGGGGGCCTGGGGACAATCAACGTCACCTGGAGGCTGCTGGGGAGAAGCTCTGACCCTCGCCCCAGGGTATGAGGGCTCCCAACTCAGCACTCAGCAGTTACAGAAGAAGGGTCTGCACCCTCAGCACTCCAAGAATGAGGAACGGGACAAAAGGCAGAGGGGGGGTTTGTCCCCAGCAAAGCCCATTAAAAATCCCTGGGAGATAAAAATAGAATCTGGGCAATAAAGTCAAGTCTAACCTTTTTTATCCTTTGTGCTTTGTCTAATTTCACGTGCTCCTAGGGTCCCGCATGCAGAGGTTCCACACCCGGCACTTCAGACCAGATTTCCTAGTGCAGAATGGCTGGGTCGACACCTCAGCTCCTGGGGCCCAGTGCAGACTCCGCGATATAGAGCCTGAGCTACAGCCAACCCGGCCCTCGAGAGCTCCGCCCCCTCCCTCCCACTGACTCTGACAGGATCTCTACACAGCAGCCCAGCCCACAGCCCACGGGGTAGTACATGCTCTCACCTCTCCATTCTCTGATCAAAATATAAAGTTTCCTTTGCTTGTGAACCAAACTCAGTCTCGATCTGTTGGCCCCAATGACACTGGGCAGGGGGACACTTGTTGGGGTCCACTCTGGAGGATCAGTAACAGAAATTGAGACTATTGTAACCTCAATGAACAGATGTGTGAGCCAAAGTGTAGTTAACATAGAACAGTGTATAAGGCTCGGGTAAAATAAGATGTTTCTAACACTTCCATTGGATATTTCCATCACTTTATTATAAGCAAGTTCAGTGAAAAGGTTTGTCTTATTTGTCAGCTCAATATTAGAGAAATGAAGTGATTTCTTTCCAAGGATGTACATCTAATAATCTTGGTTAAACCTTCAATCTTGTTTTAAATGCTTTTCCATTGAAAATGATACCTCTCTTTCAGCTCCCCCATTTCTGAGAAGTATAAAATCTTATAATTTATTATTACCAAAGGGGAAAGGTGGGAGGAGGGATAAATTAACAGTTTGGGATTAACACATACACACTGCTATGTATAAAATAGATCATCAACAAGGAACTACTGTATAGCACAGGGAACTACACTCAACATTTTGCAATAACCTATAAGGGGAAATAATCTGAAAAAGAATAGATATTTTTATTGACATCATCTATCAATGACAGTTAAAGTGTAACCTAAGGGAAGCTGGTGGTGAGTGCTTCTGACCCTGAAGACTTCAATCATCTAAAGTTTGGACTCTGCCTACTTCCCAAGGCGCTTAATGAACATATGTGTAGCCGTAGCTTAAAAAATTCCCCAGTTTGGGTTTCGGGGAGACACTGATTTTGAAAAAGCCCTGGTGTTCTCCTTACATGAATGGGACTCTTCCTACTGCTAAAACATGTCTGTCACACCCAGAGGATGGTATACCGTCTGATCGGGAAGAGTTTGGAAAAGGCATCTCATCTCCTCATCTCCTGGTGCTCGGGTTCACCCCTCCAGCGTCTTTACTAATAGTCTCCCCACTTGGAGATGTCAGCACTGTCAACATCCTGTTGCGTACAGTTTGGAATTTGTCCAGAGGATGAAGCGGAAGGATGAGGAACAATGAGAGACAAGTCCTACGTGTTCAGACAGGCACATGTCACTCTAATTTCCAATCAGGAAGACGAATTGACCAAAGGCTAGGGTTGCCCATGGAAACAGTATAGAGCTTGAGGAAATCCCGCTGCTTTGTGGCCAGTTCCCATAAACACAAGTTGAACAATAGAACTCAGGGGCAGTAAAATTCACAAAACTGCAGAGTTGAAAATATCCATCACTGAAAAATGTCTTGAGGAAAGTCAGAGAAAAGGACTTGTAAGCAAGGGAGAATGGCAGGAAAGGGATTTGAGGAGGTAGAAAGGACTCGCCATTAAGCACAAGAAAAGGAGCTGAACATTGCCAACATTGCAGTTGGCCAAAAAGGGTGTATGCGTTTTTTTGTGTATATATTCAAGAAAAGAGCGTACACCTTTTTAGCCAACAAAACAGGTGGGCACTGGAAGTCAATACTACAAAAGACATCACTTCGCATCAGTCAGAAGAGCCATCCTCATAAAGCGTAAACAACAGAAATGCAGGACAGGGCAAGGAGAAGAGGGAGCCCTGTGAGACTTATAGTGGAAATGTATATTGCCAACGGCCATTCTGGAGAAGTGTATTGTGTTTACTAAAGCATCTAAACAATGAGCTACAGAGCATAGGGCACTTGCACCCATGGGCGTATATCTTGGGAAAAACAAAAATCGAGAGGACACAGGCACCCCAATGTTTACCCCCTCTCTGTTTAAAAGATCCTCGACTAGGATATAACTTAAATGTCTCTGGAGGGAAAAAATGGATAGAGATGTGGTACTTAGGTAGAGTGGAATATTATTCAGCCTGGAAATCAATGAAATATGGCCAGCTGTAACAACTCCGGAGGAGTTACGTATGATCATTCTAAGTGACAGAATTCAAAAAGAAGAAGACACATATCATAAGATATCACTTAAAGGTGGAATCCAAAATGGCTACACATGAAATAAATTACAAAACAAAAACATAGTCAAATATGTAGAAAACACGCATAAGGCTGCTAAACGGGAAAGGTGGGGAGGGGTGAGGCATCATCCAGGAGGTTGAAATTAGCAAAGATACCATTCCAAATACCAAACTGATAATCAACAAGGCCTACACGGTAGCTAAAAGAACTGCACTCAGCACACTCAAGTCACCGGAAAAGAATATATACGACTGGTAAGAATCTGAAAAAGAATTTATTGATGTCTCTCTGTACGTGAATCAAGTGGATGTACAGCAGCAAGAAACAGAGCTTTGAAAATCAGCTGTAACCAATATAGTAATAAATTGAAAAAAATAAACGACAGAGAGACAGAGAAAACCTCTTACAACTTTTCCTCAGGGACGGTGATGCAACATGGATTGAACACATCTAGACCCACAGCAGGATGAGACACAAGGCTGGAAACTGTTTGCGCTAAGAGAAATGTGAGGTTGGGTGAGGAAATGCACACCCTTTAAAGTAATACTACCTGGTACCCATTCAATGGGTCCCAAATCTGCAGGTTCAAGGGATCTTCCTACAGCTAAAACATGCATGGAAAACCCAGAGGACTGTACACCATGTGATCGGGAGATGTGTCTAAAATGCACCTCATTTATCCTCTCCTGGTGCTCCTGTTCACCATTCCAGCCACGTTACTTAGAAGCTCCCCACTTGGAGAATCAGCACATTTAAACTTCTGTTTCACACATTTTGCAAATTGTGAGGAGGATGAACGGGAAGAGGGGGAACCAATGAGAGAAGAGTTGTAGGGGTTTGGACGGGCACATATCACTCTAATTTCCCATTAAGAATAAGAATTAAAAAAAGGCTCAGCCTGCCTCGCCGGAGCCAAAATAGGGCCTGAAGCAATCCTGCGGGTTTGAGGCCAGCTCACAAAAGAGCAACTTAAAACATGGAGCTCAGGGTCACTGCAATTCACAAACCTGCAGAGTTATAAATGAAAACTAACGTCCAAAAATATGTTGAGGTAAGGCAAAGAAGAGGATCTGAATGCAAGACAGAATTGCAAGAAACAGATTTCAAGAGATAGATTGGACTCGTCTTTAACGCACATGAAAAGCGGCAGAATTTCGACAATGATGCAGTTGGCCCAAAAGGGCGTATGCGATTTTTCCTGATTATATCCAGGAAAAAACGCATACGCACTTTATGGGCAACGAAGCAAGCAAGCAATGCAAATGTGCACAACAAAGAAGTCTCATTTCCCACCGGTCAAAAGGGCCATCCTAAAAAATTGTAAAAACCAGAAATGCAGGACAGGCCATGGAGAACAGGGAGCCTTTATACGCTGATGGGCAGTGTGTGAACTGCCGAGAGCCACTCTGGAGAAGTGTATGGTGGTTCCTAAATCATCTAAAAACAGAGCTACAGAGCATAGGACACTTCCAATCATGGGAGTATATCTAGGGAAGTCTAAAAATCAACAAGACACAAGCACACCACAGTTTAGGGCTACTCTGTTTACAAGAACCTCAACTTCAGTACACCTTAAATATCCCAGGAAAGAGAACAATGGATAAAGAAGATGTGGTACTTATGTACAATGGAATATCTCTTCACCATGAAATCAATGTAATAAGGCTAGTAGAAGGATAAAGAGTGGATTTAGGTCCGATAATACTACTTGAAATAAGTCAAACATAAAAAGAAATATATCGTAAGATATCACTTATAGAGGGAGGGTAAATATGGCTGCACAAGAAATGAATTACAGAACAGAACAGTGTCTCACATTTAGAAAACACACTTATGTCAGCTTAAGGGGAAAGGAGAGGTGGGGTGATGCATAAAACCAGAGTTTGAAATTAGCACAGATACCGTTCAAGAAACCAAATAGGTATTAGACAAGATCTACACCTTGCTCAATGAACTGGCCTCAACACACCCTATACACCGCAGAGAAATATATCTGAGTAATAAGAATCTTAAAACCCATGTATTGATATATCTCCATAAGGGAATCAAGTGTGTGCAGAGCGGCACAAACACAGCAGTGAAAATGAGCTAAACCCCATTATAGAAATAAATTTTAAAAACAAAACGCAGAAACAATGAAAGAGAGAAAAATTCTTACAAAATTCGCTCAGGGGCTGTGATGCAACCTGGATTGACCACATATAAACCCACAGCTGGATAAGACATAAGGCTGGACACTTGGGGCTGAGAGGATTGGTGAGCTTCGGTGAGCAACTGCCGAAAGTTTAATGCAATACTTCATGCTACTCATTCCAAGGGTCCCAACACTCCAGGTTGAAGGGAATCTTCCTACAGCTAAACCATGCTTGGGAAACCCAGCGACTGGTATACCATATGATCGGGAAAGGTTTCTAAAACACACCACATTTTTCCTCTCCTGGGGCTCCGGATCGACATTCCAGCCGCTTTACTAACAACATCCCCACATGGAGAGTCAATGCCTTTAAGTTCTGGTATCGCACAGTCTTCAGTTAGTGCGGAGGATGAATGGGAATAGGGGGAACCAGTGAGAAACTAGCTGTAGCCGTTTCAATGGGCACATGTCACTCTAATTTCACATCAGTAAGAAGAATGAACCAAAGGCACAGCAAGGTGTCCCAGAAGAAGAATAGGGCTTCAAGGAATCCTGTGGTTATGGGGCAAGATCACAAAACTAAGAGCTGAAAAATGGAGCTAAGGGCCACTGCAATTCAAAAACCTGACTTGCCCAAAAAGGGCGTATGTGTTTTTTCCTGAATATATTCAGGAAAAAACGCATACGCCCTTTTTGGCCAACCAAGCAAGCTTGCAAAGGAAATCTGCACTACAATGAAGTCTCAATTCCCCCTGGTCAAAAGGGCCATCTGAAAAAAGTGTAAAATCCAGAAAGGCATGACAGGCCATGGAGAACTGGGAGCCATCTTATGCTGATGGGCAGGATGTAAATTGCCAACAGCCACTCTGGAGAAGTGTTTGGTGTTTCCTGAAACATCTAAAAAACAAAGCAACAGAGCCTAGGGCACTTCCACTTATGGTACTATAGTTTAGGGCAATTAAAATCAAAAAGACACAGCCACCCCAAAGTTTGGGATGGCTCTGTTTACAAGAACCTCATATACGGTACAAGTTCAATATCGCAGAAAGTGAAAAATGGATAAAGAAGTTGTGGTACTTACGTACAATGCAATATCACTCAGCAATGAAATCTATGTCATCAGGCCCGTAGCAGCATAATGAGTGGACTAAGTACGATGAATCTAACTGAAATAAGTCACACAGAAAAAGAAACATCATAAGGTATCACTAATACACGGAATGTAAACTTGGCTACACAGGAACTGAATTCCAAAACAGAACAGGGTCTCAAATTTAGAAAACCAACTTATGCTTGCTTAAGGGGAAAGGTGAGTTGGGGTGCTGCATAAAACCAGAGATTGAAATGAGCACAGATAAAGTTCCTTAAGCCAAATATGGAATAGACAAGAGCTACTCCTTGCTCAACGAAATGGACTCAACACCCCATATTCAACGCCTAGGAATATACCTGACTAGTAAGAATCATAAAACCTATGGATTTATATATCTCTGTAAGAGAATCAAGAGTGTGTACAGCTGCATTAAAGCAGTGAAAATCAGGTAAATACCATAATAAAAATAAATTTCTTAAACAAAACACAATGACAGTGAAATAGAGAGAAATACTTAAGTAATCATTCAAGGCTTCTGATGCAACCTGCATTTACCACATCTACACCCAGAGCTGGGTGACACATAAGGCTGGACACTTGGGGCTCATAAGATTGGTGAGGTTCGGTGAGCAAATGAAGACCTTTGAAGTCATATTGCATGGTACCCATTCCATGGGTCTCAACTCTCCAGGTTTAAGGGATACTTCCTTCAGCTAAAACATGCATGTGGAACCCAGAGAATGATCAACCGTGTGATCGGGAGACGTGTTCCAATATGTGTCAGTTTTCGTCCCCTGGTACTCGGGTGCAACATGCCAGACGCTTTACTAACACTCTCCCGACTTGGAGAGTCAGTGCCTTTAACCTCCTGTTTGGCCCAGTTTGCAATTTCTGCGGAAGATGAACAGGAATAGGGAGAACCAATGACAGACTAGCTGGAGGTGTCTGGACGGGCAAATTTAACTCTCATTTCCCACCAGGAAGAGGAATTAACCAAAGGCTCAGTGTGCCGTGCCGGAACCAGATTAGGGCCTGAAGCCATCCTGCGGTGTTGCGGCCAGCTCACGAGAAAGCGAGTTGAAGAAAGGAGCTCAGGGGCACTGTAATTCACAAACTTGTAGAGTTATAAATGACAGCTATCGTCCAAAAATATACTGAAGTAAGGCTGCCAAGAGGACTTGAAAGCGGGGCAGAATTGCAGGAAACCGATTTCAGGAGGTAGACTGGAATTGCATTTAAAGCATAGGAAAAGAGGCAGAACGTCCACAATGATGCACTTGGCCAAAAAGGGCGTATGCGTTTTTTCCTGAATATATTCAGGAAAAAACGCATACGCCCCTTTTGGCCAACCAAGCAAGCTTGCAAAGGAAATCTGCACTACAATGAAGTCTCACTTCCCCCCGGTCAAAAGGGCCATCTGAAAAAAATGTAAAATCCAGAAAGGCAGGACAGGCCATGGAGAACTGGAACCTTGTTATGCTGATGGGCGGGATGTAAATTGCCAACAGCCACTCGGGAGAAGTGTATGGTGTTTCCTGAAACATCTAAAAAACAAAGCAACAGAGCCTAGGGCACTTCCACTTATGGTCCTATAGCTTAGGGAAATTAAAATCAAAAGACACAGCCACCCCAAAGGTTGGGACGGCTCTGTTTACAAGAACCTGGTTTACGGTACAAGTTCAATATCGCAGAAAGTGAAAAATGGATAAAGAAGTTGTGGTACTTACGTACAATGCAATATCACTCAGCAATGAAATCTATGTCATCAGGCCCGTAGCAGCATAATGAGTGGATTCAGGTACGATGATTCTAACTGAAATAAGTCACACAGAAAAAGAAACATCATAAGATATCACTAATACACGGAATGTAAACTTGGCTACACAGGAACTGAATTACAAAACAGAACAGGGTCTCAAATTTAGAAACCCAACTTATGCTTGCTTAAGGGGAAAGGTGAGTTGGGGTGCTGCATAAAACCAGAGATTGAAATGAGCACAGATAAAGTTCCTTAAGCCAAATATGGAATAGACAAGAGCTACTCCTTGCTCAACGAAATGGACTCAACACCCCATATTAAATGCCTAAGAGTGTACCTGACTAGGAAGTATCTTAAAACCTATGGATTGCTATGTCTCTGAAAGAGAATCAAGTGTGTGTACAGGGGCATAAACGCAGCAGTGATAGGATTGGAGAGGTTCGGTGAGCAAATGAAGACCCTTTGAAGTCATATTGCATGGTACCCATTCCACGGGTCTCAACTCTCCAGGTTTAACGTATTCTTCCTTCAGCTAAAACATGCATGTGGAACCCAGAGTATGATCAACCGTGTGATCGGGAGACGTGTTCCAATATGTCTCAGTTTTCGTCCCCTGGTACTCGGGTGCAACATTCCAGACGCTTTACTAACACTCTCCCGACTTGGAGAGTCAGTGCCTTTAACCTCCTGTTTGGCCCAGTTTGCAATTTCTGCGGAAGATGAACAGGAATAGGGAGAACCAATGACAGACTAGCTGGAGGTGTCTGGACGGGCAAATTTAACTCTCATTTCCCACCAGGAAGAGGAATTAACCAAAGGCTCAGCGTGCCGTGCCGGAACCAGATTAGGGCCTGAAGCCATCCTGCGGTGTTGCGGCCAGCTCACGAGAAAGCGAGTTGAAGAAAGGAGCTCAGGGGCACTGTAATTCACAAACCTGCAGAGTTATAAATGACAGCTATCGTCCAAAAATATACTGAAGTAAGGCTGCCAAGAGGACTTGAAAGCGGGGCAGAATTGCAGGAAACCGATTTCAGGAGGTAGACTGGAATTGCATTGAAAGCATAGGAAAAGAGGCAGAACGTCCACAATGATGCACTTGGCCAAAAAGGGCGTATGCGTTTTTTCCTGAATATATTCAGGAAAAAACGCATACGCCCTTTTTGGCCAACCAAGCAAGCTTGCAAAGGAAATCTGCACTACAATGAAGTCTCACTTCCCCCCGGTCAAAAGGGCCATCTGAAAAAAGTGTAAAATCCAGAAAGGCAGGACAGGCCATGGAGAACTGGGAGCCTTGTTATGCTGATGGGCGGGATGTAAATTGCCAACAGCCACTCGGGAGAAGTGTATGGTGTTTCCTGAAACATCTAAAAAACAAAGCAACAGAGCCTAGGGCACTTCCACTTATGGTCCTATAGCTTAGGGAAATTAAAATCAAAAAGACACAGCCACCCCAAAGGTTGGGACGGCTCTGTTTACAAGAACCTGGTTTACGGTACAAGTTCAATATCGCAGAAAGTGAAAAATGGATAAAGAAGTTGTGGTACTTACGTACAATGCAGTATCACTCAGCAATGAAATCTATGTCATCAGGCCCGTAGCAGCATAATGAGTGGATTCAGGTACAATGATTCTAACTGAAATAAGTCACACAGGAAAAGAAACATCATAAGGTATCACTAATACACGGAATGTAACCTTGGCTACACAGGAACTGAATTACAAAACAGAACAGGGTCTCAAATTTAGAAACCCAACTTATGCTTGCTTAAGGGGAAAGGTGAGTTGGGGTGCTGCATAAAACCAGAGATTGAAATGAGCACAGATAAAGTTCCTTAAGCCAAATATGGAATAGACAAGAGCTACTCCTTGCTCAACGAAATGGACTCAACACCCCATATTAAATGCCTAAGAGTGTACCTGACTAGGAAGTATCTTAAAACCTATGGATTGCTATGTCTCTGAAAGAGAATCAAGTGTGTGTACAGGGGCATAAACGCAGCAGTGATAGGATTGGAGAGGTTCGGTGAGCAAATGAAGACCCTTTGAAGTCATATTGCATGGTACCCATTCCACGGGTCTCAACTCTCCAGGTTTAAGGTATTCTTCCTTCAGCTAAAACATGCATGTGGAACCCAGAGTATGATCAACCGTGTGATCGGGAGACGTGTTCCAATATGTCTCAGTTTTCGTCCCCTGGTACTCGGGTGCAACATTCCAGACGCTTTACTAACACTCTCCCGACTTGGAGAGTCAGTGCCTTTAACCTCCTGTTTGGCCCAGTTTGCAATTTCTGCGGAAGATGAACAGGAATAGGGAGAACCAATGACAGACTAGCTGGAGGTGTCTGGACGGGCAAATTTAACTCTCATTTCCCACCAGGAAGAGGAATTAACCAAAGGCTCAGCGTGCCGTGCCGGAACCAGATTAGGGCCTGAAGCCATCCTGCGGTGTTGCGGCCAGCTCACGAGAAAGCGAGTTGAAGAAAGGAGCTCGGGGCACTGTAATTCACAAACCTGCAGAGTTATAAATGACAGCTATCGTCCAAAAATATACTGAAGTAAGGCTGCCAAGAGGACTTGAAAGCGGGGCAGAATTGCAGGAAACCGATTTCAGGAGGTAGACTGGAATTGCATTGAAAGCATAGGAAAAGAGGCAGAACGTCCACAATGATGCACTTGGCCAAAAAGGGCGTATGCGTTTTTTCCTGAATATATTCAGGAAAAAACGCATACGCCCTTTTTGGCCAACCAAGCAAGCTTGCAAAGGAAATCTGCACTACAATGAAGTCTCACTTCCCCCCGGTCAAAAGGGCCATCTGAAAAAAGTGTAAAATCCAGAAAGGCAGGACAGGCCATGGAGAACTGGGAGCCTTGTTATGCTGATGGGCGGGATGTCAATTGCCAACAGCCACTCGGGAGAAGTGTATGGTGTTTCCTGAAACATCTAAAAAACAAAGCAACAGAGCCTAGGGCACTTCCACTTATGGTCCTATAGCTTAGGGAAATTAAAATCAAAAGACACAGCCACCCCAAAGGTTGGGACGGCTCTGTTTACAAGAACCTGGTTTACGGTACAAGTTCAATATCGCAGAAAGTGAAAAATGGATAAAGAAGTTGTGGTACTTATGTACAATGCAGTATCACTCAACAATGAAATCTATGTCATCAGGCCCGTAGCAGCATAATGAGTGGATTCAGGTACGATGATTCTAACTGAAATAAGTCACACAGAAAAAGAAACATCATAAGATATCACTAATAGACGGAATGTAAACTTGGCTACACAGGAACTGAATTACAAAACAGAACAGGGTCTCAAATTTAGAAACCCAACTTATGCTTGCTTAAGGGGAAAGGTGAGTTGGGGTGCTGCATAAAACCAGAGATTGAAATGAGCACAGATAAAGTTCCTTAAGCCAAATATGGAATAGACAAGAGCTACTCCTTGCTCAACGAAATGGACTCAACACCCCATATTCAACGCCTAGGAATATACCTGACTAGTAAGAATCATAAAACCTATGGATTTATATATCTCTGTAAGAGAATCAAGAGTGTGTACAGCTGCATTAAAGCAGTGAAAATCAGGTAAATACCATAATAAAAATAAATTTCTTAAACAAAACACAATGACAGTGAAATAGAGAGAAATACTTAAGTAATCATTCAAGGCTTCTGATGCAACCTGCATTTACCACATCTACACCCAGAGCTGGGTGACACATAAGGCTGGACACTTGGGGCTCATAAGATTGGTGAGGTTCGGTGAGCAAATGAAGACCTTTGAAGTCATATTGCATGGTACCCATTCCATGGGTCTCAACTCTCCAGGTTTAAGGGATACTTCCTTCAGCTAAAACATGCATGTGGAACCCAGAGAATGATCAACCGTGTGATCGGGAGACGTGTTCCAATATGTGTCAGTTTTCGTCCCCTGGTACTCGGGTGCAACATGCCAGACGCTTTACTAACACTCTCCCGACTTGGAGAGTCAGTGCCTTTAACCTCCTGTTTGGCCCAGTTTGCAATTTCTGCGGAAGATGAACAGGAATAGGGAGAACCAATGACAGACTAGCTGGAGGTGTCTGGACGGGCAAATTTAACTCTCATTTCCCACCAGGAAGAGGAATTAACCAAAGGCTCAGTGTGCCGTGCCGGAACCAGATTAGGGCCTGAAGCCATCCTGCGGTGTTGCGGCCAGCTCACGAGAAAGCGAGTTGAAGAAAGGAGCTCAGGGGCACTGTAATTCACAAACTTGTAGAGTTATAAATGACAGCTATCGTCCAAAAATATACTGAAGTAAGGCTGCCAAGAGGACTTGAAAGCGGGGCAGAATTGCAGGAAACCGATTTCAGGAGGTAGACTGGAATTGCATTTAAAGCATAGGAAAAGAGGCAGAACGTCCACAATGATGCACTTGGCCAAAAAGGGCGTATGCGTTTTTTCCTGAATATATTCAGGAAAAAACGCATACGCCCTTTTTGGCCAACCAAGCAAGCTTGCAAAGGAAATCTGCACTACAATGAAGTCTCACTTCCCCCCGGTCAAAAGGGCCATCTGAAAAAAGTGTAAAATCCAGAAAGGCAGGACAGGCCATGGAGAACTGGGAGCCTTGTTATGCTGATGGGCGGGATGTAAATTGCCAACAGCCACTCGGGAGAAGTGTATGGTGTTTCCTGAAACATCTAAAAAACAAAGCAACAGAGCCTAGGGCACTTCCACTTATGGTCCTATAGCTTAGGGAAATTAAAATCAAAAGACACAGCCACCCCAAAGGTTGGGACGGCTCTGTTTACAAGAACCTGGTTTACGGTACAAGTTCAATATCGCAGAAAGTGAAAAATGGATAAAGAAGTTGTGGTACTTACGTACAATGCAATATCACTCAGCAATGAAATCTATGTCATCAGGCCCGTAGCAGCATAATGAGTGGATTCAGGTACGATGATTCTAACTGAAATAAGTCACACAGAAAAAGAAACATCATAAGATATCACTAATAGACGGAATGTAAACTTGGCTACACAGGAACTGAATTACAAAACAGAACAGGGTCTCAAATTTAGAAACCCAACTTATGCTTGCTTAAGGGGAAAGGTGAGTTGGGGTGCTGCATAAAACCAGAGATTGAAATGAGCACAGATAAAGTTCCTTAAGCCAAATATGGAATAGACAAGAGCTACTCCTTGCTCAACGAAATGGACTCAACACCCCATATTAAATGCCTAAGAGTGTACCTGACTAGGAAGTATCTTAAAACCTATGGATTGCTATGTCTCTGAAAGAGAATCAAGTGTGTGTACAGGGGCATAAACGCAGCAGTGATAGGATTGGAGAGGTTCGGTGAGCAAATGAAGACCCTTTGAAGTCATATTGCATGGTACCCATTCCACGGGTCTCAACTCTCCAGGTTTAAGGTATTCTTCCTTCAGCTAAAACATGCATGTGGAACCCAGAGTATGATCAACCGTGTGATCGGGAGACGTGTTCCAATATGTCTCAGTTTTCGTCCCCTGGTACTCGGGTGCAACATTCCAGATGCTTTACTAACACTCTCCCGACTTGGAGAGTCAGTGCCTTTAACCTCCTGTTTGGCCCAGTTTGCAATTTCTGCGGAAGATGAACAGGAATAGGGAGAACCAATGACAGACTAGCTGGAGGTGTCTGGACGGGCAAATTTAACTCTCATTTCCCACCAGGAAGAGGAATTAACCAAAGGCTCAGCGTGCCGTGCCGGAACCAGATTAGGGCCTGAAGCCATCCTGCGGTGTTGCGGCCAGCTCATGAGAAAGCGACTTGAAGAAAGGAGCTCGGGGCACTGTAATTCACAAACCTGCAGAGTTATAAATGACAGCTATCGTCCAAAAATATACTGAAGTAAGGCTGCCAAGAGGACTTGAAAGCGGGGCAGAATTGCAGGAAACCGATTTCAGGAGGTAGACTGGAATTGCATTGAAAGCATAGGAAAAGAGGCAGAACGTCCACAATGATGCACTTGGCCAAAAAGGGCGTATGCGTTTTTTCCTGAATATATTCAGGAAAAAACGCATACGCCCTTTTTGGCCAACCAAGCAAGCTTGCAAAGGAAATCTGCACTACAATGAAGTCTCACTTCCCCCCGGTCAAAAGGGCCATCTGAAGAAAGTGTAAAATCCAGAAAGGCAGGACAGGCCATGGAGAACTGGGAGCCTTGTTATGCTGATGGGCAGGATGTAAATTGCCAACAGCCACTAGGGAGAAGTGTATGGTGTTTCCTGAAACATCTAAAAAACAAAGCAACAGAGCCTAGGGCACTTCCACTTATGGTCCTATAGCTTAGGGAAATTAAAATCAAAAGACACAGCCACCCCAAAGGTTGGGACGGCTCTGTTTACAAGAACCTGGTTTACGGTACAAGTTCAATATCGCAGAAAGTGAAAAATGGATAAAGAAGTTGTGGTACTTACGTACAATGCAATATCACTCAGCAATGAAATCTATGTCATCAGGCCCGTAGCAGCATAATGAGTGGATTCAGGTATGATGATTCTAACTGAAATAAGTCACACAGGAAAAGAAACATCATAAGATATCACTAATACACGGAATGTAACCTTGGCTACATAGGAACTGAATTACAAAACAGAACAGGGTCTCAAATTTAGAAACCCAACTTATGCTTGCTTAAGGGGAAAGGTGAGTTGGGGTGCTGCATAAAACCAGAGATTGAAATGAGCACAGATAAAGTTCCTTAAGCCAAATATGGAATAGACAAGAGCTACTCCTTGCTCAACGAAATGGACTCAACACCCCATATTAAATGCCTAAGAGTGTACCTGACTAGGAAGTATCTTAAAACCTATGGATTGCTATGTCTCTGAAAGAGAATCAAGTGTGTGTACAGGGGCATAAACGCAGCAGTGATAGGATTGGAGAGGTTCGGTGAGCAAATGAAGACCCTTTGAAGTCATATTGCATGGTACCCATTCCACGGGTCTCAACTCTCCAGGTTTAAGGTATTCTTCCTTCAGCTAAAACATGCATGTGGAACCCAGAGTATGATCAACCGTGTGATCGGGAGACGTGTTCCAATATGTGTCAGTTTTCGTCCCCTGGTACTCGGGTGCAACATTCCAGACGCTTTACTAACACTCTCCCGACTTGGAGAGTCAGTGCCTTTAACCTCCTGTTTGGCCCAGTTTGCAATTTCTGCGGAAGATGAACAGGAATAGGGAGAACCAATGACAGACTAGCTGGAGGTGTCTGGACGGGCAAATTTAACTCTCATTTCCCACCAGGAAGAGGAATTAACCAAAGGCTCAGCGTGCCGTGCCGGAACCAGATTAGGGCCTGAAACCATCCTGCGGTGTTGCGGCCAGCTCACGAGAAAGCGAGTTGAAGAAAGGAGCTCAGGGGCACTGTAATTCACAAACCTGCAGAGTTATAAATGACAGCTATCGTCCAAAAATATACTGAAGTAAGGCTGCCAAGAGGACTTGAAAGCGGGGCAGAATTGCAGGAAACCGATTTTAGGAGGTAGACTGGAATTGCATTTAAAGCATAGGAAAAGAGGCAGAACGTCCACAACGATGCACTTGGCCAAAAAGGGCGTATGCGTTTTTTCCTGAATATATTCAGGAAAAAACGCATACGCCCTTTTTGGCCAACCAAGCAAGCTTGCAAAGGATATCTGCACTACAATGAAGTGTCACTTCCCCCCGGTCAAAAGGGCCATCTGAAAAAAGTGTAAAATCCAGAAAGGCAGAACAGGCCATGGAGAACTGGGAGCCTTGTTATGCTGATGGGCGGGATGTAAATTGCCAACAGCCACTTGGGAGAAGTGTATGGTGTTTCCTGAAACATCTAAAAAACAAAGCAACAGAGCCTAGGGCACTTCCACTTATGGTCCTATTGCTTAGTTAATTTAAAATCTAAAAGACACAGCCACTCCAAAGGTTGGGACGGTTCTTTTTACTGGAATCTCTTCTACGGCACAAGTTAAATATCCCAGAGAGCAAATAATGGATAAAGAAGTTGCGGTACTTATGTACAACAGAATACCACTCAGCAATGAAATCTATGTCACCAGGCCCGTACCAGCATAATGATTGGATTGAGGCACGATGATTCTAAGTGAAATAAGTCACACAGAAAAAGAAACATCATAAGGTATCACTAATACACGGAATGTGAACTTGGCTACACAGGAACTGAATTACAAAACAGAACAGGGTCTCAAGTTTAGAAAACTAACTTATGCTTGCTTAAGGGGGAAGGTGAGTTGGGGTGCTGCATTAAACCAGAGTTTGAAATTAGCACAGATACCGTTCCATAAGCCAAATATGGAATAGACAAGACCTACCCCTTGCTCAACGAAATGGATTCAACAATGAGGTATCACCTCACACCTGGTAGAATAGGCATCATAGAAAATCTACAAGCAAAAAATGCTGGAAAGGGTGTGGAGAAAAGGAACCCTCTTCCACTATTGTTGGGAATATAAATTGATACAGTCACTATGGAGAACAATATGGAATTTCTTAAGAAACTAACAATAGAATTACCATATGATACAGCAATCCCACTACTGGACATATACCCAGACAAAACCATAAATCAAAAAGAGACATTCACCGCAATGTTCATTGCATCACTATTTACAATATCGAGGTAATGGAAGCAACCTAAATGCCCACAGACAGACGAATGCATAAAGCCGTGGTACATATATAAAATGGAATATTACTAAGCCATGAAAAGGAATGAAATTGGGTCATTTGTAGAGACGTCGATGCATCTAGAGACTGTCATACAGAGTGAAGTAAGTCAGAAAGAGAAAAACAAATCTTGTATATTCATGCATATATGTGGAACCTAGAAAACCTGTACAGATTAACCATTTTGCAAGGCATAAATAGAGCAACAGATGTAGACAACAAACGTATGGACAACAAGGGGGGAAAGCTGTTGGGGGGGGTGGTGGGAGGAGTTGAGAGACTGGGATTGGCATGTATACATTTATATGTATAAAATAGATAACCAATAAGAACCTGCTGTATAAAAATATAAAATAAAATTCAAAATTAAAAAGAAATAAAATTTAAAAAATAGAAAAAACAATTATTCCCTTCACATACATGTATTTATATGAATAAATTATTTCCATGCTTATATCTGTAAATACAAAAAAGAGGAATAAAATCTACCTTGAACCCAAAACGAAAAAGAGAAAAAAAACACAGAACCCACCAGTTCCACAGAGGAAAACCGTATCAGGGCACTTGCTCCAGTTGTAAACAATTCTGAAGTTGGTCAGTGGTGGGGAATCGTCTCCCATTCAGCCAGCAGCCCCCACGCAACAAGCGTCCTCATTGCAAAGCTGGGGCACCGTGCCGAGGCATCTGTGAGTAAACGTGAGCTGAGCCCCAGGCCAGTTGCTGCTGAACTATTCCCACCCATCCCAGGTAAAACACCTGAATATATACAAGGACTTGAAAGCCTAGAGGGAGGGCCATAGAGCCACACGAGTGACAGCATGCCGGCCGACTTGGTGCCTGCAGGCCAGCCAGGATGGTCCTGGCCCTGGGTGCTCTTCTGGAAGATTTCCATTTCCCTGCCTGAGATACCCGTCCTGTCCCTGCCCCCACTGCTTTTTTCCTTCCTCACCTCTGCCCAGGGAGAAATTCCAGCAGCAGGTATGGGTGACACATCTTCTTCTTTAGCAGGTGGCAGCCTGGCAACTGCTGCAGAAAGTCCAGCAGAGCCCCACTCACACTGGGCCACCCACAAAGCCGTGGCCTCTCACTCCCTCCCACCAGCCCAGCCCCGAGACTGCTGACAGGGCAGAGAAAATGGCGTCAGGCATGGCTGCAGGGGCTCTTGCTGCCTGGAGTGGTATTTATAGTGATCTCAACCCAGGCACACCTGGGGAGGGCTGGCCGGCACGGTAAGGCTGCCCAGGTCAGCCAATCATCACCCCTCAGGGGCTCACAGTTGCAGAAAATGGAACTTGCTGAACCGGCCAGGTCCAAGGAACAGGTGTGGGCTCCTGAGAGTCAGGATAGACAAGGGGCTGCAGCTTTGGCTTGTTTTCTAATCATTTTATCTGGCCCATGAGTGGGAGACAACTTCAAGAAAACCCTCTCCTAATGAGAGGAACCCAGGAGTCAGGGAGAGGAGGGGTGGGTGGTGGTTGGAGACAGAGGCCTGGTGCCCCGGGTGCAGTGGAAGTCTCTGGAAGACCAGGTGGAGGGAGGCCTCACGGAGTGATGCCCAGGGTCACAGACCTGTCGCAGCTGCTGTTTGTTAGTTCAAGTCCTGCTCTGAGGTGCTCTGTGTCAGCTCTGAGCGACAGGTGAGCTGGGGGT
Source organism: Lagenorhynchus albirostris (assembly GCF_949774975.1). Lineage (NCBI taxonomy): Eukaryota > Metazoa > Chordata > Mammalia > Artiodactyla > Delphinidae > Lagenorhynchus > Lagenorhynchus albirostris. The sequence continues at coordinate 435,043 of NW_026783518.1, read as the reverse complement.
GCTCTGCAATGAGGGCTATGTGCACGGTTCCTGTGTGCCCAGCCCTGCCACGGTACCTGCAAGGGTAGCTCTGTATCCTGGGAGGGGCCTGACCACGAGAGCCCTGTGGGCTGGGGTGGGGGTGGGGTACCTGCCCAGGTGAGCTCCATATTCTGGGATTGGTCTGACCACGAGAGCCCCATGGGCTGCTGGGGACCTGGTAAAGGATGTCAGGACAGTCAGTGAAGCCACCGAGGATATACCTCCAGTTGCTCCTAATTCCTACACCCTGCTGGTCATTCTACCAACCACCAGGACATGGTATTCTGTATTAGTCTTCAATGATGCCTTCTTTTGTATTCCATTAGTCCCAGAGTCACAAGAAATTTTGGCTTGTGAGTGGCAGGACTCAACATACAACTAAAACAATACTTCCGGGCCGTCTGGCCCCAAGGGTGCAAAAATTCCCACACCATCTTTGGGGAAAGCTTAGCTAAAGACCTAAAAGTTCTACCTCTGGAAAAGGAAACCCTCCTTCAATATGCAGACGACATTCTGATCGCCAGCCCTACTAAGGAGGCCTCTGAACTACCAAGCCAATAAAGGATAGAAGTTGTCCAAGAAAAAGCTCAAATATCACAGACTGCCGTGACCTGCCTGGGCTTCATTCTCACAGAAGGTTGGAGAAGTCCATCCCAGGAAAGGGAAGAAACCATTTTCAGCCTTACCCCTTTCTAAAACTAGAAGACAGCTTAGGGGTTCCTGGGGAGGCCAGGGTTTGCTGCTTCTGGATCCCTAACTACAATCTACTAGCTGGGCCTCTATATGAAACACTGAAAGGAAAAGATGATGATCCTTTTGAATAGAATCCAGAAGTGGCCTTTCAAGAATGGAAAGAGCAGTCAATTCAGACCCTTGCCCTGGAACTCCCTAATTTAGCTAAACCCTTTGACCTTTACATTCCCGGTGAAAGGTGAATCGCCATTGGAGAATTAGTGCAAAACCTGGGACCACTTGAAATGGAACAATGCAAGAATGCCATCCAGGTAGGATAAACTATGGTCACCAAGGGGCTTGGCCCACTGCCACATCTGGCCAAGATACTGGCGGTATCTAAAACCCTGGAAATCAGCAGCCCAAAAGGCCACCTCCCTCCTAAGGGAAAAGGACCCCACGTGGTGATCCTAACCACCAACCATGCCCTGAAGTTGCAGGGTTCGCTCCGTGGGCACACCGACCTCGAGTGAGGAGGCCCTCCAACTCCAACATCCAGAGAGATAACCGGGGGCAACAGGGCACCATGACGACTCGTGTGAACATCACTTGACCTGGAGTTTCTCTCATAAAACAACAAGAGTGTGTCCCAAAAGAGTAGACTACTGCTTGCCGGACTTACTGCACCCAGAGGGGAGCTAATAATCTTGGCGGGGGAACCGTATATCACACTGTCACCATAGAAAAGCCTACAGACACCGTGATGATGGTGGCCAGTAAGACCGGCTGGACTCTTGTTTACTTCAAAAGGCTGTTGGCTCAGTGGCCATCATGGTCCTTGATCACCACTGACCCTGGACTGTCTGGGAGTTGAGCGGGCAGGGCTCTGACACCTGGTGCTGTTTGTACGTTAATTCAGGGGCCTAATTGAAGAAAGCGCAGACTACTGGTCAGAGCATCTAGGCTGGCAGAAACGGTCGGCCTAAGGTGGCCGAACAAATGTGGGGCGGGGTGAAACCGGCCCCCACAGCGTCTCTGCACATCTCTTTCCTGGACCCTTGAAGGTCATTAGAATCTATAACACTTCCAATGCTGGTGCTCAGGTGGACGAGCAGGGAGGCAGGGGGCCTGGGGACAATCAACGTCACCTGGAGGCTGCTGGGGAGAAGCTCTGACCCTCGCCCCAGGGTATGAGGGCTCCCAACTCAGCACTCAGCAGTTACAGAAGAAGGGTCTGCACCCTCAGCACTCCAAGAATGAGGAACGGGACAAAAGGCAGAGGGGGGGTTTGTCCCCAGCAAAGCCCATTAAAAATCCCTGGGAGATAAAAATAGAATCTGGGCAATAAAGTCAAGTCTAACCTTTTTTATCCTTTGTGCTTTGTCTAATTTCACGTGCTCCTAGGGTCCCGCATGCAGAGGTTCCACACCCGGCACTTCAGACCAGATTTCCTAGTGCAGAATGGCTGGGTCGACACCTCAGCTCCTGGGGCCCAGTGCAGACTCCGCGATATAGAGCCTGAGCTACAGCCAACCCGGCCCTCGAGAGCTCCGCCCCCTCCCTCCCACTGACTCTGACAGGATCTCTACACAGCAGCCCAGCCCACAGCCCACGGGGTAGTACATGCTCTCACCTCTCCATTCTCTGATCAAAATATAAAGTTTCCTTTGCTTGTGAACCAAACTCAGTCTCGATCTGTTGGCCCCAATGACACTGGGCAGGGGGACACTTGTTGGGGTCCACTCTGGAGGATCAGTAACAGAAATTGAGACTATTGTAACCTCAATGAACAGATGTGTGAGCCAAAGTGTAGTTAACATAGAACAGTGTATAAGGCTCGGGTAAAATAAGATGTTTCTAACACTTCCATTGGATATTTCCATCACTTTATTATAAGCAAGTTCAGTGAAAAGGTTTGTCTTATTTGTCAGCTCAATATTAGAGAAATGAAGTGATTTCTTTCCAAGGATGTACATCTAATAATCTTGGTTAAACCTTCAATCTTGTTTTAAATGCTTTTCCATTGAAAATGATACCTCTCTTTCAGCTCCCCCATTTCTGAGAAGTATAAAATCTTATAATTTATTATTACCAAAGGGGAAAGGTGGGAGGAGGGATAAATTAACAGTTTGGGATTAACACATACACACTGCTATGTATAAAATAGATCATCAACAAGGAACTACTGTATAGCACAGGGAACTACACTCAACATTTTGCAATAACCTATAAGGGGAAATAATCTGAAAAAGAATAGATATTTTTATTGACATCATCTATCAATGACAGTTAAAGTGTAACCTAAGGGAAGCTGGTGGTGAGTGCTTCTGACCCTGAAGACTTCAATCATCTAAAGTTTGGACTCTGCCTACTTCCCAAGGCCCTTAATGAACATATGTGTAGCCGTAGCTTAAAAAATTCCCCAGTTTGGGTTTCGGGGAGACACTGATTTTGAAAAAGCCCTGGTGTTCTCCTTACATGAATGGGACTCTTCCTACTGCTAAAACATGTCTGTCACACCCAGAGGATGGTATACCGTCTGATCGGGAAGAGTTTGGAAAAGGCATCTCATCTCCTCATCTCCTGGTGCTCGGGTTCACCCCTCCAGCGTCTTTACTAATAGTCTCCCCACTTGGAGATGTCAGCACTGTCAACATCCTGTTGCGTACAGTTTGGAATTTGTCCAGAGGATGAAGCGGAAGGATGAGGAACAATGAGAGACAAGTCCTACGTGTTCAGACAGGCACATGTCACTCTAATTTCCAATCAGGAAGACGAATTGACCAAAGGCTAGGGTTGCCCATGGAAACAGTATAGAGCTTGAGGAAATCCCGCTGCTTTGTGGCCAGTTCCCATAAACACAAGTTGAACAATAGAACTCAGGGGCAGTAAAATTCACAAAACTGCAGAGTTGAAAATATCCATCACTGAAAAATGTCTTGAGGAAAGTCAGAGAAAAGGACTTGTAAGCAAGGGAGAATGGCAGGAAAGGGATTTGAGGAGGTAGAAAGGACTCGCCATTAAGCACAAGAAAAGGAGCTGAACATTGCCAACATTGCAGTTGGCCAAAAAGGGTGTATGCGTTTTTTTGTGTATATATTCAAGAAAAGAGCGTACACCTTTTTAGCCAACAAAACAGGTGGGCACTGGAAGTCAATACTACAAAAGACATCACTTCGCATCAGTCAGAAGAGCCATCCTCATAAAGCGTAAACAACAGAAATGCAGGACAGGGCAAGGAGAAGAGGGAGCCCTGTGAGACTTATAGTGGAAATGTATATTGCCAACGGCCATTCTGGAGAAGTGTATTGTGTTTACTAAAGCATCTAAACAATGAGCTACAGAGCATAGGGCACTTGCACCCATGGGCGTATATCTTGGGAAAAACAAAAATCGAGAGGACACAGGCACCCCAATGTTTACCCCCTCTCTGTTTAAAAGATCCTCGACTAGGATATAACTTAAATGTCTCTGGAGGGAAAAAATGGATAGAGATGTGGTACTTAGGTAGAGTGGAATATTATTCAGCCTGGAAATCAATGAAATATGGCCAGCTGTAACAACTCCGGAGGAGTTACGTATGATCATTCTAAGTGACAGAATTCAAAAAGAAGAAGACACATATCATAAGATATCACTTAAAGGTGGAATCCAAAATGGCTACACATGAAATAAATTACAAAACAAAAACATAGTCAAATATGTAGAAAACACGCATAAGGCTGCTAAACGGGAAAGGTGGGGAGGGGTGAGGCATCATCCAGGAGGTTGAAATTAGCAAAGATACCATTCCAAATACCAAACTGATAATCAACAAGGCCTACACGGTAGCTAAAAGAACTGCACTCAGCACACTCAAGTCACCGGAAAAGAATATATACGACTGGTAAGAATCTGAAAAAGAATTTATTGATGTCTCTCTGTACGTGAATCAAGTGGATGTACAGCAGCAAGAAACAGAGCTTTGAAAATCAGCTGTAACCAATATAGTAATAAATTGAAAAAAATAAACGACAGAGAGACAGAGAAAACCTCTTACAACTTTTCCTCAGGGACGGTGATGCAACATGGATTGAACACATCTAGACCCACAGCAGGATGAGACACAAGGCTGGAAACTGTTTGCGCTAAGAGAAATGTGAGGTTGGGTGAGGAAATGCACACCCTTTAAAGTAATACTACCTGGTACCCATTCAATGGGTCCCAAATCTGCAGGTTCAAGGGATCTTCCTACAGCTAAAACATGCATGGAAAACCCAGAGGACTGTACACCATGTGATCGGGAGATGTGTCTAAAATGCACCTCATTTATCCTCTCCTGGTGCTCCTGTTCACCATTCCAGCCACGTTACTTAGAAGCTCCCCACTTGGAGAATCAGCACATTTAAACTTCTGTTTCACACATTTTGCAAATTGTGAGGAGGATGAACGGGAAGAGGGGGAACCAATGAGAGAAGAGTTGTAGGGGTTTGGACGGGCACATATCACTCTAATTTCCCATTAAGAATAAGAATTAAAAAAAGGCTCAGCCTGCCTCGCCGGAGCCAAAATAGGGCCTGAAGCAATCCTGCGGGTTTGAGGCCAGCTCACAAAAGAGCAACTTAAAACATGGAGCTCAGGGTCACTGCAATTCACAAACCTGCAGAGTTATAAATGAAAACTAACGTCCAAAAATATGTTGAGGTAAGGCAAAGAAGAGGATCTGAATGCAAGACAGAATTGCAAGAAACAGATTTCAAGAGATAGATTGGACTCGTCTTTAACGCACATGAAAAGCGGCAGAATTTCGACAATGATGCAGTTGGCCCAAAAGGGCGTATGCGATTTTTCCTGATTATATCCAGGAAAAAACGCATACGCACTTTATGGGCAACGAAGCAAGCAAGCAATGCAAATGTGCACAACAAAGAAGTCTCATTTCCCACCGGTCAAAAGGGCCATCCTAAAAAATTGTAAAAACCAGAAATGCAGGACAGGCCATGGAGAACAGGGAGCCTTTATACGCTGATGGGCAGTGTGTGAACTGCCGAGAGCCACTCTGGAGAAGTGTATGGTGGTTCCTAAATCATCTAAAAACAGAGCTACAGAGCATAGGACACTTCCAATCATGGGAGTATATCTAGGGAAGTCTAAAAATCAACAAGACACAAGCACACCACAGTTTAGGGCTACTCTGTTTACAAGAACCTCAACTTCAGTACACCTTAAATATCCCAGGAAAGAGAACAATGGATAAAGAAGATGTGGTACTTATGTACAATGGAATATCTCTTCACCATGAAATCAATGTAATAAGGCTAGTAGAAGGATAAAGAGTGGATTTAGGTCCGATAATACTACTTGAAATAAGTCAAACATAAAAAGAAATATATCGTAAGATATCACTTATAGAGGGAGGGTAAATATGGCTGCACAAGAAATGAATTACAGAACAGAACAGTGTCTCACATTTAGAAAACACACTTATGTCAGCTTAAGGGGAAAGGAGAGGTGGGGTGATGCATAAAACCAGAGTTTGAAATTAGCACAGATACCGTTCAAGAAACCAAATAGGTATTAGACAAGATCTACACCTTGCTCAATGAACTGGCCTCAACACACCCTATACACCGCAGAGAAATATATCTGAGTAGTAAGAATCTTAAAACCCATGTATTGATATATCTCCATAAGGGAATCAAGTGTGTGCAGAGCGGCACAAACACAGCAGTGAAAATGAGCTAAACCCCATTATAGAAATAAATTTTAAAAACAAAACGCAGAAACAATGAAAGAGAGAAAAATTCTTACAAAATTCGCTCAGGGGCTGTGATGCAACCTGGATTGACCACATATAAACCCACAGCTGGATAAGACATAAGGCTGGACACTTGGGGCTGAGAGGATTGGTGAGCTTCGGTGAGCAACTGCCGAAAGTTTAATGCAATACTTCATGCTACTCATTCCAAGGGTCCCAACACTCCAGGTTGAAGGGAATCTTCCTACAGCTAAACCATGCTTGGGAAACCCAGCGACTGGTATACCATATGATCGGGAAAGGTTTCTAAAACACACCACATTTTTCCTCTCCTGGGGCTCCGGATCGACATTCCAGCCGCTTTACTAACAACATCCCCACATGGAGAGTCAATGCCTTTAAGTTCTGGTATCGCACAGTCTTCAGTTAGTGCGGAGGATGAATGGGAATAGGGGGAACCAGTGAGAAACTAGCTGTAGCCGTTTCAATGGGCACATGTCACTCTAATTTCACATCAGTAAGAAGAATGAACCAAAGGCACAGCAAGGTGTCCCAGAAGAAGAATAGGGCTTCAAGGAATCCTGTGGTTATGGGGCAAGATCACAAAACTAAGAGCTGAAAAATGGAGCTAAGGGCCACTGCAATTCAAAAACCTGACTTGCCCAAAAAGGGCGTATGTGTTTTTTCCTGAATATATTCAGGAAAAAACGCATACGCCCTTTTTGGCCAACCAAGCAAGCTTGCAAAGGAAATCTGCACTACAATGAAGTCTCAATTCCCCCTGGTCAAAAGGGCCATCTGAAAAAAGTGTAAAATCCAGAAAGGCATGACAGGCCATGGAGAACTGGGAGCCATCTTATGCTGATGGGCAGGATGTAAATTGCCAACAGCCACTCTGGAGAAGTGTTTGGTGTTTCCTGAAACATCTAAAAAACAAAGCAACAGAGCCTAGGGCACTTCCACTTATGGTACTATAGTTTAGGGCAATTAAAATCAAAAAGACACAGCCACCCCAAAGTTTGGGATGGCTCTGTTTACAAGAACCTCATATACGGTACAAGTTCAATATCGCAGAAAGTGAAAAATGGATAAAGAAGTTGTGGTACTTACGTACAATGCAATATCACTCAGCAATGAAATCTATGTCATCAGGCCCGTAGCAGCATAATGAGTGGACTAAGTACGATGAATCTAACTGAAATAAGTCACACAGAAAAAGAAACATCATAAGGTATCACTAATACACGGAATGTAAACTTGGCTACACAGGAACTGAATTCCAAAACAGAACAGGGTCTCAAATTTAGAAAACCAACTTATGCTTGCTTAAGGGGAAAGGTGAGTTGGGGTGCTGCATAAAACCAGAGATTGAAATGAGCACAGATAAAGTTCCTTAAGCCAAATATGGAATAGACAAGAGCTACTCCTTGCTCAACGAAATGGACTCAACACCCCATATTCAACGCCTAGGAATATACCTGACTAGTAAGAATCATAAAACCTATGGATTTATATATCTCTGTAAGAGAATCAAGAGTGTGTACAGCTGCATTAAAGCAGTGAAAATCAGGTAAATACCATAATAAAAATAAATTTCTTAAACAAAACACAATGACAGTGAAATAGAGAGAAATACTTAAGTAATCATACAAGGCTTCTGATGCAACCTGCATTTACCACATCTACACCCAGAGCTGGGTGACACATAAGGCTGGACACTTGGGGCTCATAAGATTGGTGAGGTTCGGTGAGCAAATGAAGACCTTTGAAGTCATATTGCATGGTACCCATTCCATGGGTCTCAACTCTCCAGGTTTAAGGGATACTTCCTTCAGCTAAAACATGCATGTGGAACCCAGAGAATGATCAACCGTGTGATCGGGAGACGTGTTCCAATATGTGTCAGTTTTCGTCCCCTGGTACTCGGGTGCAACATGTCAGACGCTTTACTAACACTCTCCCGACTTGGAGAGTCAGTGCCTTTAACCTCCTGTTTGGCCCAGTTTGCAATTTCTGCGGAAGATGAACAGGAATAGGGAGAACCAATGACAGACTAGCTGGAGGTGTCTGGACGGGCAAATTTAACTCTCATTTCCCACCAGGAAGAGGAATTAACCAAAGGCTCAGTGTGCCGTGCCGGAACCAGATTAGGGCCTGAAGCCATCCTGCGGTGTTGCGGCCAGCTCACGAGAAAGCGAGTTGAAGAAAGGAGCTCAGGGGCACTGTAATTCACAAACTTGTAGAGTTATAAATGACAGCTATCATCCAAAAATATACTGAAGTAAGGCTGCCAAGAGGACTTGAAAGCGGGGCAGAATTGCAGGAAACCGATTTCAGGAGGTAGACTGGAATTGCATTTAAAGCATAGGAAAAGAGGCAGAACGTCCACAATGATGCACTTGGCCAAAAAGGGTGTATGCGTTTTTTCCTGAATATATTCAGGAAAAAACGCATACGCCCTTTTTGGCCAACCAAGCAAGCTTGCAAAGGAAATCTGCACTACAATGAAGTCTCACTTCCCCCCGGTCAAAAGGGCCATCTGAAAAAAATGTAAAATCCAGAAAGGCAGGACAGGCCATGGAGAACTGGAACCTTGTTATGCTGATGGGCGGGATGTAAATTGCCAACAGCCACTCGGGAGAAGTGTATGGTGTTTCCTGAAACATCTAAAAAACAAAGCAACAGAGCCTAGGGCACTTCCACTTATGGTCCTATAGCTTAGGGAAATTAAAATCAAAAGACACAGCCACCCCAAAGGTTGGGACGGCTCTGTTTACAAGAACCTGGTTTACGGTACAAGTTCAATATCGCAGAAAGTGAAAAATGGATAAAGAAGTTGTGGTACTTACGTACAATGCAATATCACTCAGCAATGAAATCTATGTCATCAGGCCCGTAGCAGCATAATGAGTGGATTCAGGTACGATGATTCTAACTGAAATAAGTCACACAGAAAAAGAAACATCATAAGATATCACTAATAGACGGAATGTAAACTTGGCTACACAGGAACTGAATTACAAAACAGAACAGGGTCTCAAATTTAGAAACCCAACTTATGCTTGCTTAAGGGGAAAGGTGAGTTGGGGTGCTGCATAAAACCAGAGATTGAAATGAGCACAGATAAAGTTCCTTAAGCCAAATATGGAATAGACAAGAGCTACTCCTTGCTCAACGAAATGGACTCAACACCCCATATTAAATGCCTAAGAGTGTACCTGACTAGGAAGTATCTTAAAACCTATGGATTGCTATGTCTCTGAAAGAGAATCAAGTGTGTGTACAGGGGCATAAACGCAGCAGTGATAGGATTGGAGAGGTTCGGTGAGCAAATGAAGACCCTTTGAAGTCATATTGCATGGTACCCATTCCACGGGTCTCAACTCTCCAGGTTTAAGGTATTCTTCCTTCAGCTAAAACATGCATGTGGAACCCAGAGTATGATCAACCGTGTGATCGGGAGACGTGTTCCAATATGTGTCAGTTTTCGTCCCCTGGTACTCGGGTGCAACATTCCAGACGCTTTACTAACACTCTCCCGACTTGGAGAGTCAGTGCCTTTAACCTCCTGTTTGGCCCAGTTTGCAATTTCTGCGGAAGATGAACAGGAATAGGGAGAACCAATGACAGACTAGCTGGAGGTGTCTGGACGGGCAAATTTAACTCTCATTTCCCACCAGGAAGAGGAATTAACCAAAGGCTCAGTGTGCCGTGCCGGAACCAGATTAGGGCCTGAAGCCATCCTGCGGTGTTGCGGCCAGCTCACGAGAAAGCGAGTTGAAGAAAGGAGCTCAGGGGCACTGTAATTCACAAACCTGCAGAGTTATAAATGACAGCTATCGTCCAAAAATATACTGAAGTAAGGCTGCCAAGAGGACTTGAAAGCGGGGCAGAATTGCAGGAAACCGATTTCAGGAGGTAGACTGGAATTGCATTGAAAGCATAGGAAAAGAGGCAGAACGTCCACAATGATGCACTTGGCCAAAAAGGGCGTATGCGTTTTTTCCTGAATATATTCAGGAAAAAACGCATACGCCCTTTTTGGCCAACCAAGCAAGCTTGCAAAGGAAATCTGCACTACAATGAAGTGTCACTTCCCCCCGGTCAAAAGGGCCATCTGAAAAAAGTGTAAAATCCAGAAAGGCAGGACAGGCCATGGAGAACTGGGAGCCTTGTTATGCTGATGGGCGGGATGTCAATTGCCAACAGCCACTCGGGAGAAGTGTATGGTGTTTCCTGAAACATCTAAAAAACAAAGCAACAGAGCCTAGGGCACTTCCACTTATGGTCCTATAGCTTAGGGAAATTAAAATCAAAAGACACAGCCACCCCAAAGGTTGGGACGGCTCTGTTTACAAGAACCTGGTTTACGGTACAAGTTCAATATCGCAGAAAGTGAAAAATGGATAAAGAAGTTGTGGTACTTATGTACAATGCAGTATCACTCAACAATGAAATCTATGTCATCAGGCCCGTAGCAGCATAATGAGTGGATTCAGGTACGATGATTCTAACTGAAATAAGTCACACAGAAAAAGAAACATCATAAGATATCACTAATACACGGAATGTAAACTTGGCTACACAGGAACTGAATTCCAAAACAGAACAGGGTCTCAAATTTAGAAACCCAACTTATGCTTGCTTAAGGGGAAAGGTGAGTTGGGGTGCTGCATAAAACCAGAGATTGAAATGAGCACAGATAAAGTTCCTTAAGCCAAATATGGAATAGACAAGAGCTACTCCTTGCTCAACGAAATGGACTCAACACCCCATATTAAATGCCTAAGAGTGTACCTGACTAGGAAGTATCTTAAAACCTATGGATTGCTATGTCTCTGAAAGAGAATCAAGTGTGTGTACAGGGGCATAAACGCAGCAGTGATAGGATTGGAGAGGTTCGGTGAGCAAATGAAGACCCTTTGAAGTCATATTGCATGGTACCCATTCCACGGGTCTCAACTCTCCAGGTTTAAGGTATTCTTCCTTCAGCTAAAACATGCATGTGGAACCCAGAGTATGATCAACCGTGTGATCGGGAGACGTGTTCCAATATGTCTCAGTTTTCGCCCCCTGGTACTCGGGTGCAACATTCCAGACGCTTTACTAACACTCTCCCGACTTGGAGAGTCAGTGCCTTTAACCTCCTGTTTGGCCCAGTTTGCAATTTCTGCGGAAGATGAACAGGAATAGGGAGAACCAATGACAGACTAGCTGGAGGTGTCTGGACGGGCAAATTTAACTCTCATGTCCCACCAGGAAGAGGAATTAACCAAAGGCTCAGCGTGCCGTGCCGGAACCAGATTAGGGCCTGAAGCCATCCTGCGGTGTTGCGGCCAGCTCACGAGAAAGCGAGTTGAAGGAGCTCAGGGGCACTGTAATTCACAAACCTGCAGAGTTATAAATGACAGCTATCGTCCAAAAATATACTGAAGTAAGGCTGCCAAGAGGACTTGAAAGCGGGGCAGAATTGCAGGAAACCGATTTCAGGAGGTAGACTGGAATTGCATTTAAAGCATAGGAAAAGAGGCAGAACGTCCACAATGATGCACTTGGCCAAAAAGGGCGTATGCGTTTTTTCCTGAATATATTCAGGAAAAAACGCATACGCCCTTTTGGCCAACCAAGCAAGCTTGCAAAGGAAATCTGCACTACAATGAAGTCTCACTTCCCCCCGGTCAAAAGGGCCATCTGAAAAAAGTGTAAAATCCAGAAAGGCAGGACAGGCCATGGAGAACTTGGAGCCTTGTTATGCTGATGGGCGGGATGTAAATTGCCAACAGCCACTCGGGAGAAGTGTATGGTGTTTCCTGAAACATCTAAAAAACAAAGCAACAGAGCCTAGGGCACTTCCACTTATGGTCCTATAGCTTAGGGAAATTAAAATCAAAAAGACACAGCCACCCCAAAGGTTGGGACGGCTCTGTTTACAAGAACCTGGTTTACGGTACAAGTTCAATATCGCAGAAAGTGAAAAATAGATAAAGAAGTTGTGGTACTTACGTACAATGCAGTATCACTCAGCAATGAAATCTATGTCATCAGGCCCGTAGCAGCATAATGAGTGGATTCAGGTACGATGATTCTAACTGAAATAAGTCACACAGGAAAAGAAACATCATAAGATATCACTAATACACGGAATGTAACCTTGGCTACACAGGAACTGAATTACAAAACAGAACAGGGTCTCAAATTTAGAAACCCAACTTATGCTTGCTTAAGGGGAAAGGTGAGTTGGGGTGCTGCATAAAACCAGAGATTGAAATGAGCACAGATAAAGTTCCTTAAGCCAAATATGGAATAGACAAGAGCTACTCCTTGCTCAACGAAATGGACTCAACACCCCATATTAAATGCCTAAGAGTGTACCTGACTAGGAAGTATCTTAAAACCTATGGATTGCTATGTCTCTGAAAGAGAATCAAGTGTGTGTACAGGGGCATAAACGCAGCAGTGATAGGATTGGAGAGGTTCGGTGAGCAAATGAAGACCCTTTGAAGTCATATTGCATGGTACCCATTCCACGGGTCTCAACTCTCCAGGTTTAAGGTATTCTTCCTTCAGCTAAAACATGCATGTGGAACCCAGAGTATGATCAACCGTGTGATCGGGAGACGTGTTCCAATATGTCTCAGTTTTCGTCCCCTGGTACTCGGGTGCAACATTCCAGACGCTTTACTAACACTCTCCCGACTTGGAGAGTCAGTGCCTTTAACCTCCTGTTTGGCCCAGTTTGCAATTTCTGCGGAAGATGAACAGGAATAGGGAGAACCAATGACAGACTAGCTGGAGGTGTCTGGACGGGCAAATTTAACTCTCATTTCCCACCAGGAAGAGGAATTAACCAAAGGCTCAGCGTGCCGTGCCGGAACCAGATTAGGGCCTGAAGCCATCCTGCGGTGTTGCGGCCAGCTCACGAGAAAGCGAGTTGAAGAAAGGAGCTCAGGGGCACTGTAATTCACAAACCTGCAGAGTTATAAATGACAGCTATCGTCCAAAAATATACTGAAGTAAGGCTGCCAAGAGGACTTGAAAGCGGGGCAGAATTGCAGGAAACCGATTTCAGGAGGTAGACTGGAATTGCATTTAAAGCATAGGAAAAGAGGCAGAACGTCCACAATGATGCACTTGGCCAAAAAGGGCGTATGCGTTTTTTCCTGAATATATTCAGGAAAAAACGCATACGCCCTTTTTGGCCAACCAAGCAAGCTTGCAAAGGAAATCTGCACTACCATGAAGTCTCACTTCCCCCCGGTCAAAAGGGCCATCTGAAAAAAGTGTAAAATCCAGAAAGGCAGGACAGGCCATGGAGAACTGGGAGCCTTGTTATGCTGATGGGCGGGATGTAAATTGCCAACAGCCACTCGGGAGAAGTGTATGGTGTTTCCTGAAACATCTAAAAAACAAAGCAACAGAGCCTAGGGCACTTCCACTTATGGTCCTATAGCTTAGGGAAATTAAAATCAAAAAGACACAGCCACCCCAAAGGTTGGGACAGCTCTGTTTACAAGAACCTGGTTTACGGTACAAGTTCAATATCGCAGAAAGTGAAAAATGGATAAAGAAGTTGTGGTACTTACGTACAATGCAGTATCACTCAGCAATGAAATCTATGTCATCAGGCCCGTAGCAGCATAATGAGTGGATTCAGGTACGATGATTCTAACTGAAATAAGTCACACAGGAAAAGAAACATCATAAGATATCACTAATACACGGCATGTAACCTTGGCTACACAGGAACTGAATTACAAAACAGAACAGGGTCTCAAATTTAGAAACCCAACTTATGCTTGCTTAAGGGGAAAGGTGAGTTGGGGTGCTGCATAAAACCAGAGATTGAAATGAGCACAGATAAAGTTCCTTAAGCCAAATATGGAATAGACAAGAGCTACTCCTTGCTCAACGAAATGGACTCAACACCCCATATTAAATGCCTAAGAGTGTACCTGACTAGGAAGTATCTTAAAACCTATGGATTGCTATGTCTCTGAAAGAGAATCAAGTGTGTGTACAGGGGCATAAACGCAGCAGTGATAGGATTGGAGAGGTTCGGTGAGCAAATGAAGACCCTTTGAAGTCATATTGCATGGTACCCATTCCACGGGTCTCAACTCTCCAGGTTTAAGGGATTCTTCCTTCAGCTAAAACATGCATGTGGAACCCAGAGTATGATCAACCGTGTGATCGGGAGACGTGTTCCAATATGTCTCAGTTTTCGTCCCCTGGTACTCGGGTGCAACATTCCAGACGCTTTACTAACACTCTCCCGACTTGGAGAGTCAGTGCCTTTAACCTCCTGTTTGGCCCAGTTTGCAATTTCTGCGGAAGATGAACAGGAATAGGGAGAACCAATGACAGACTAGCTGGAGGTGTCTGGACGGGCAAATTTAACTCTCATTTCCCACCAGGAAGAGGAATTAACCAAAGGCTCAGCGTGCCGTGCCGGAACCAGATTAGGGCCTGAAGCCATCCTGCGGTGTTGCGGCCAGCTCACGAGAAAGCGAGTTGAAGAAAGGAGCTCAGGGGCACTGTAATTCACAAACCTGCAGAGTTATAAATGACAGCTATCGTCCAAAAATATACTGAAGTAAGGCTGCCAAGAGGACTTGAAAGCGGGGCAGAATTGCAGGAAACCGATTTCAGGAGGTAGACTGGAATTGCATTTAAAGCATAGGAAAAGAGGCAGAACGTCCACAATGATGCACTTGGCCAAAAAGGGCGTATGCGTTTTTTCCTGAATATATTCAGGAAAAAACGCATACGCCCTTTTTGGCCAACCAAGCAAGCTTGCAAAGGAAATCTTCACTACAATGAAGTCTCACTTCCCCCCGGTCAAAAGGGCCATCTGAAAAAAGTGTAAAATCCAGAAAGGCAGGACAGGCCATGGAGAACTGGGAGCCTTGTTATGCTGATGGGCGGGATGTCAATTGCCAACAGCCACTCGGGAGAAGTGTATGGTGTTTCCTGAAACATCTAAAAAACAAAGCAACAGAGCCTAGGGCACTTCCACTTATGGTCCTATAGCTTAGGGAAATTAAAATCAAAAGACACAGCCACCCCAAAGGTTGGGACGGCTCTGTTTACAAGAACCTGGTTTACGGTACAAGTTCAATATCGCAGAAAGTGAAAAATGGATAAAGAAGTTGTGGTACTTACGTACAATGCAATATCACTCAGCAATGAAATCTATGTCATCAGGCCCGTAGCAGCATAATGAGTGGATTCAGGTACGATGATTCTAACTGAAATAAGTCACACAGAAAAAGAAACATCATAAGATATCACTAATACACGGAATGTAACCTTGGCTACACAGGAACTGAATTACAAAACAGAACAGGGTCTCAAATTTAGAAACCCAACTTATGCTTGCTTAAGGGGAAAGGTGAGTTGGGGTGCTGCATAAAACCAGAGATTGAAATGAGCACAGATAAAGTTCCTTAAGCCAAATATGGAATAGACAAGAGCTACTCCTTGCTCAACGAAATGGACTCAACACCCCATATTAAATGCCTAAGAGTGTACCTGACTAGGAAGTATCTTAAAACCTATGGATTGCTATGTCTCTGAAAGAGAATCAAGTGTGTGTACAGGGGCATAAACGCAGCAGTGATAGGATTGGAGAGGTTCGGTGAGCAAATGAAGACCCTTTGAAGTCATATTGCATGGTACCCATTCCACGGGTCTCAACTCTCCAGGTTTAAGGTATTCTTCCTTCAGCTAAAACATGCATGTGGAACCCAGAGTATGATCAACCGTGTGATCGGGAGACGTGTTCCAATATGTCTCAGTTTTCGTCCCCTGGTACTCGGGTGCAACATTCCAGACGCTTTACTAACACTCTCCCGACTTGGAGAGTCAGTGCCTTTAACCTCCTGTTTGGCCCAGTTTGCAATTTCTGCGGAAGATGAACAGGAATAGGGAGAACCAATGACAGACTAGCTGGAGGTGTCTGGACGGGCAAATTTAACTCTCATTTCCCACCAGGAAGAGGAATTAACCAAAGGCTCAGCGTGCCGTGCCGGAACCAGATTAGGGCCTGAAGCCATCCTGCGGTGTTGCGGCCAGCTCACGAGAAAGCGAGTTGAAGAAAGGAGCTCAGGGGCACTGTAATTCACAAACCTGCAGAGTTATAAATGACAGCTATCGTCCAAAAATATACTGAAGTAAGGCTGCCAAGAGGACTTGAAAGCGGGGCAGAATTGCAGGAAACCGATTTCAGGAGGTAGACTGGAATTGCATTTAAAGCATAGGAAAAGAGGCAGAACGTCCACAATGATGCACTTGGCCAAAAAGGGCGTATGCGTTTTTTCCTGAATATATTCAGGAAAAAACGCATACGCCCTTTTTGGCCAACCAAGCAAGCTTGCAAAGGAAATCTGCACTACCATGAAGTCTCACTTCCCCCCGGTCAAAAGGGCCATCTGAAAAAAGTGTAAAATCCAGAAAGGCAGGACAGGCCATGGAGAACTGGGAGCCTTGTTATGCTGATGGGCGGGATGTAAATTGCCAACAGCCACTCGGGAGAAGTGTATGGTGTTTCCTGAAACATCTAAAAAACAAAGCAACAGAGCCTAGGGCACTTCCACTTATGGTCCTATAGCTTAGGGAAATTAAAATCAAAAACACACAGCCACCCCAAAGGTTGGGACGGCTCTGTTTACAAGAACCTGGTTTACGGTACAAGTTCAATATCGCAGAAAGTGAAAAATGGATAAAGAAGTTGTGGTACTTACGTACAATGCAGTATCACTCAGCAATGAAATCTATGTCATCAGGCCCGTAGCAGCATAATGAGTGGATTCAGGTACGAT
This sequence comes from Lagenorhynchus albirostris, assembly GCF_949774975.1. Lineage (NCBI taxonomy): Eukaryota > Metazoa > Chordata > Mammalia > Artiodactyla > Delphinidae > Lagenorhynchus > Lagenorhynchus albirostris. The sequence continues at coordinate 417,793 of NW_026783518.1, read as the reverse complement.
GATTCTAACTGAAATAAGTCACACAGAAAAAGAAACATCATAAGATATCACTAATACACGGCATGTAACCTTGGCTACACAGGAACTGAATTACAAAACAGAACAGGGTCTCAAATTTAGAAACCCAACTTATGCTTGCTTAAGGGGAAAGGTGAGTTGGGGTGCTGCATAAAACCAGAGATTGAAATGAGCACAGATAAAGTTCCTTAAGCCAAATATGGAATAGACAAGAGCTACTCCTTGCTCAACGAAATGGACTCAACACCCCATATTAAATGCCTAAGAGTGTACCTGACTAGGAAGTATCTTAAAACCTATGGATTGCTATGTCTCTGAAAGAGAATCAAGTGTGTGTACAGGGGCATAAACGCAGCAGTGATAGGATTGGAGAGGTTCGGTGAGCAAATGAAGACCCTTTGAAGTCATATTGCATGGTACCCATTCCACGGGTCTCAACTCTCCAGGTTTAAGGTATTCTTCCTTCAGCTAAAACATGCATGTGGAACCCAGAGTATGATCAACCGTGTGATCGGGAGACGTGTTCCAATATGTGTCAGTTTTCGTCCCCTGGTACTCGGGTGCAACATTCCAGACGCTTTACTAACACTCTCCCGACTTGGAGAGTCAGTGCCTTTAACCTCCTGTTTGGCCCAGTTTGCAATTTCTGCGGAAGATGAACAGGAATAGGGAGAACCAATGACAGACTAGCTGGAGGTGTCTGGACGGGCAAATTTAACTCTCATTTCCCACCAGGAAGAGGAATTAACCAAAGGCTCAGCGTGCCGTGCCGGAACCAGATTAGGGCCTGAAGCCATCCTGCGGTGTTGCGGCCAGCTCACGAGAAAGCGAGTTGAAGAAAGGAGCTCAGGGGCACTGTAATTCACAAACCTGCAGAGTTATAAATGACAGCTATCGTCCAAAAATATACTGAAGTAAGGCTGCCAAGAGGACTTGAAAGCGGGGCAGAATTGCAGGAAACCGATTTCAGGAGGTAGACTGGAATTGCATTGAAAGCATAGGAAAAGAGGCAGAACGTCCACAATGATGCACTTGGCCAAAAAGGGCGTATGCGTTTTTTCCTGAATATATTCAGGAAAAAACGCATACGCCCTTTTTGGCCAACCAAGCAAGCTTGCAAAGGAAATCTGCACTACAATGAAGTCTCACTTCCCCCCGGTCAAAAGGGCCATCTGAAAAAAGTGTAAAATCCAGAAAGGCAGGACAGGCCATGGAGAACTGGGAGCCTTGTTATGCTGATGGGCGGGATGTCAATTGCCAACAGCCACTCGGGAGAAGTGTATGGTGTTTCCTGAAACATCTAAAAAACAAAGCAACAGAGCCTAGGGCACTTCCACTTATGGTCCTATAGCTTAGGGAAATTAAAATCAAAAAGACACAGCCACCCCAAAGGTTGGGACGGCTCTGTTACAAGAACCTGGTTTACGGTACAAGTTCAATATCGCAGAAAGTGAAAAATGGATAAAGAAGTTGTGGTACTTACGTACAATGCAGTATCACTCAGCAATGAAATCTATGTCATCAGGCCCGTAGCAGCATAATGAGTGGATTCAGGTACGATGATTCTAACTGAAATAAGTCACACAGGAAAAGAAACATCATAAGATATCACTAATACACGGCATGTAACCTTGGCTACACAGGAACTGAATTACAAAACAGAACAGGGTCTCAAATTTAGAAACCCAACTTATGCTTGCTTAAGGGGAAAGGTGAGTTGGGGTGCTGCATAAAACCAGAGATTGAAATGAGCACAGATAAAGTTCCTTAAGCCAAATATGGAATAGACAAGAGCTACTCCTTGCTCAACGAAATGGACTCAACACCCCATATTAAATGCCTAAGAGTGTACCTGACTAGGAAGTATCTTAAAACCTATGGATTGCTATGTCTCTGAAAGAGAATCAAGTGTGTGTACAGGGGCATAAACGCAGCAGTGATAGGATTGGAGAGGTTCGGTGAGCAAATGAAGACCCTTTGAAGTCATATTGCATGGTACCCATTCCACGGGTCTCAACTCTCCAGGTTTAAGGGATTCTTCCTTCAGCTAAAACATGCATGTGGAACCCAGAGTATGATCAACCGTGTGATCGGGAGACGTGTTCCAATATGTGTCAGTTTTCGTCCCCTGGTACTCGGGTGCAACATTCCAGACGCTTTACTAACACTCTCCCGACTTGGAGAGTCAGTGCCTTTAACCTCCTGTTTGGCCCAGTTTGCAATTTCTGCGGAAGATGAACAGGAATAGGGAGAACCAATGACAGACTAGCTGGAGGTGTCTGGACGGGCAAATTTAACTCTCATTTCCCACCAGGAAGAGGAATTAACCAAAGGCTCAGCGTGCCGTGCCGGAACCAGATTAGGGCCTGAAGCCATCCTGCGGTGTTGCGGCCAGCTCACGAGAAAGCGAGTTGAAGAAAGGAGCTCAGGGGCACTGTAATTCACAAACCTGCAGAGTTATAAATGACAGCTATCGTCCAAAAATATACTGAAGTAAGGCTGCCAAGAGGACTTGAAAGCGGGGCAGAATTGCAGGAAACCGATTTCAGGAGGTAGACTGGAATTGCATTTAAAGCATAGGAAAAGAGGCAGAACGTCCACAATGATGCACTTGGCCAAAAAGGGCGTATGCGTTTTTTCCTGAATATATTCAGGAAAAAACGCATACGCCCTTTTTGGCCAACCAAGCAAGCTTGCAAAGGAAATCTTCACTACAATGAAGTCTCACTTCCCCCCGGTCAAAAGGGCCATCTGAAAAAAGTGTAAAATCCAGAAAGGCAGGACAGGCCATGGAGAACTGGGAGCCTTGTTATGCTGATGGGCGGGATGTCAATTGCCAACAGCCACTCGGGAGAAGTGTATGGTGTTTCCTGAAACATCTAAAAAACAAAGCAACAGAGCCTAGGGCACTTCCACTTATGGTCCTATAGCTTAGGGAAATTAAAATCAAAAGACACAGCCACCCCAAAGGTTGGGACGGCTCTGTTTACAAGAACCTGGTTTACGGTACAAGTTCAATATCGCAGAAAGTGAAAAATGGATAAAGAAGTTGTGGTACTTACGTACAATGCAATATCACTCAGCAATGAAATCTATGTCATCAGGCCCGTAGCAGCATAATGAGTGGATTCAGGTACGATGATTCTAACTGAAATAAGTCACACAGGAAAAGAAACATCATAAGATATCACTAATACACGGAATGTAACCTTGGCTACACAGGAACTGAATTACAAAACAGAACAGGGTCTCAAATTTAGAAACCCAACTTATGCTTGCTTAAGGGGAAAGGTGAGTTGGGGTGCTGCATAAAACCAGAGATTGAAATGAGCACAGATAAAGTTCCTTAAGCCAAATATGGAATAGACAAGAGCTACTCCTTGCTCAACGAAATGGACTCAACACCCCATATTAAATGCCTAAGAGTGTACCTGACTAGGAAGTATCTTAAAACCTATGGATTGCTATGTCTCTGAAAGAGAATCAAGTGTGTGTACAGGGGCATAAACGCAGCAGTGATAGGATTGGAGAGGTTCGGTGAGCAAATGAAGACCCTTTGAAGTCATATTGCATGGTACCCATTCCACGGGTCTCAACTCTCCAGGTTTAAGGTATTCTTCCTTCAGCTAAAACATGCATGTGGAACCCAGAGTATGATCAACCGTGTGATCGGGAGACGTGTTCCAATATGTCTCAGTTTTCGTCCCCTGGTACTCGGGTGCAACATTCCAGACGCTTTACTAACACTCTCCCGACTTGGAGAGTCAGTGCCTTTAACCTCCTGTTTGGCCCAGTTTGCAATTTCTGCGGAAGATGAACAGGAATAGGGAGAACCAATGACAGACTAGCTGGAGGTGTCTGGACGGGCAAATTTAACTCTCATTTCCCACCAGGAAGAGGAATTAACCAAAGGCTCAGCGTGCCGTGCCGGAACCAGATTAGGGCCTGAAGCCATCCTGCGGTGTTGCGGCCAGCTCACGAGAAAGCGAGTTGAAGAAAGGAGCTCAGGGGCACTGTAATTCACAAACCTGCAGAGTTATAAATGACAGCTATCGTCCAAAAATATACTGAAGTAAGGCTGCCAAGAGGACTTGAAAGCGGGGCAGAATTGCAGGAAACCGATTTCAGGAGGTAGACTGGAATTGCATTTAAAGCATAGGAAAAGAGGCAGAACGTCCACAATGATGCACTTGGCCAAAAAGGGCGTATGCGTTTTTTCCTGAATATATTCAGGAAAAAACGCATACGCCCTTTTTGGCCAACCAAGCAAGCTTGCAAAGGAAATCTGCACTACCATGAAGTCTCACTTCCCCCCGGTCAAAAGGGCCATCTGAAAAAAGTGTAAAATCCAGAAAGGCAGGACAGGCCATGGAGAACTGGGAGCCTTGTTATGCTGATGGGCGGGATGTAAATTGCCAACAGCCACTCGGGAGAAGTGTATGGTGTTTCCTGAAACATCTAAAAAACAAAGCAACAGAGCCTAGGGCACTTCCACTTATGGTCCTATAGCTTAGGGAAATTAAAATCAAAAAGACACAGCCACCCCAAAGGTTGGGACGGCTCTGTTTACAAGAACCTGGTTTACGGTACAAGTTCAATATCGCAGAAAGTGAAAAATGGATAAAGAAGTTGTGGTACTTACGTACAATGCAGTATCACTCAGCAATGAAATCTATGTCATCAGGCCCGTAGCAGCATAATGAGTGGATTCAGGTACGATGATTCTAACTGAAATAAGTCACACAGAAAAAGAAACATCATAAGATATCACTAATACACGGCATGTAACCTTGGCTACACAGGAACTGAATTACAAAACAGAACAGGGTCTCAAATTTAGAAACCCAACTTATGCTTGCTTAAGGGGAAAGGTGAGTTGGGGTGCTGCATAAAACCAGAGATTGAAATGAGCACAGATAAAGTTCCTTAAGCCAAATATGGAATAGACAAGAGCTACTCCTTGCTCAACGAAATGGACTCAACACCCCATATTAAATGCCTAAGAGTGTACCTGACTAGGAAGTATCTTAAAACCTATGGATTGCTATGTCTCTGAAAGAGAATCAAGTGTGTGTACAGGGGCATAAACGCAGCAGTGATAGGATTGGAGAGGTTCGGTGAGCAAATGAAGACCCTTTGAAGTCATATTGCATGGTACCCATTCCACGGGTCTCAACTCTCCAGGTTTAAGGTATTCTTCCTTCAGCTAAAACATGCATGTGGAACCCAGAGTATGATCAACCGTGTGATCGGGAGACGTGTTCCAATATGTGTCAGTTTTCATCCCCTGGTACTCGGGTGCAACATTCCAGACGCTTTACTAACACTCTCCCGACTTGGAGAGTCAGTGCCTTTAACCTCCTGTTTGGCCCAGTTTGCAATTTCTGCGGAAGATGAACAGGAATAGGGAGAACCAATGACAGACTAGCTGGAGGTGTCTGGACGGGCAAATTTAACTCTCATTTCCCACCAGGAAGAGGAATTAACCAAAGGCTCAGCGTGCCGTGCCGGAACCAGATTAGGGCCTGAAGCCATCCTGCGGTGTTGCGGCCAGCTCACGAGAAAGCGACTTGAAGAAAGGAGCTCAGGGGCACTGTAATTCACAAACCTGCAGAGTTATAAATGACAGCTATCGTCCAAAAATATACTGAAGTAAGGCTGCCAAGAGGACTTGAAAGCGGGGCAGAATTGCAGGAAACCGATTTCAGGAGGTAGACTGGAATTGCATTGAAAGCATAGGAAAAGAGGCAGAACGTCCACAATGATGCACTTGGCCAAAAAGGGCGTATGCGTTTTTTCCTGAATATATTCAGGAAAAAACGCATACGCCCTTTTTGGCCAACCAAGCAAGCTTGCAAAGGAAATCTGCACTACAATGAAGTCTCACTTCCCCCCGGTCAAAAGGGCCATCTGAAAAAAGTGTAAAATCCAGAAAGGCAGGACAGGCCATGGAGAACTGGGAGCCTTGTTATGCTGATGGGCGGGATGTCAATTGCCAACAGCCACTCGGGAGAAGTGTATGGTGTTTCCTGAAACATCTAAAAAACAAAGCAACAGAGCCTAGGGCACTTCCACTTATGGTCCTATAGCTTAGGGAAATTAAAATCAAAAAGACACAGCCACCCCAAAGGTTGGGACGGCTCTGTTTACAAGAACCTGGTTTACGGTACAAGTTCAATATCGCAGAAAGTGAAAAATGGATAAAGAAGTTGTGGTACTTACGTACAATGCAGTATCACTCAGCAATGAAATCTATGTCATCAGGCCCGTAGCAGCATAATGAGTGGATTCAGGTACGATGATTCTAACTGAAATAAGTCACACAGGAAAAGAAACATCATAAGATATCACTAATACACGGCATGTAACCTTGGCTACACAGGAACTGAATTACAAAACAGAACAGGGTCTCAAATTTAGAAACCCAACTTATGCTTGCTTAAGGGGAAAGGTGAGTTGGGGTGCTGCATAAAACCAGAGATTGAAATGAGCACAGATAAAGTTCCTTAAGCCAAATATGGAATAGACAAGAGCTACTCCTTGCTCAACGAAATGGACTCAACACCCCATATTAAATGCCTAAGAGTGTACCTGACTAGGAAGTATCTTAAAACCTATGGATTGCTATGTCTCTGAAAGAGAATCAAGTGTGTGTACAGGGGCATAAACGCAGCAGTGATAGGATTGGAGAGGTTCGGTGAGCAAATGAAGACCCTTTGAAGTCATATTGCATGGTACCCATTCCACGGGTCTCAACTCTCCAGGTTTAAGGTATTCTTCCTTCAGCTAAAACATGCATGTGGAACCCAGAGTATGATCAACCGTGTGATCGGGAGACGTGTTCCAATATGTCTCAGTTTTCGTCCCCTGGTACTCGGGTGCAACATTCCAGACGCTTTACTAACACTCTCCCGACTTGGAGAGTCAGTGCCTTTAACCTCCTGTTTGGCCCAGTTTGCAATTTCTGCGGAAGATGAACAGGAATAGGGAGAACCAATGACAGACTAGCTGGAGGTGTCTGGACGGGCAAATTTAACTCTCATTTCCCACCAGGAAGAGGAATTAACCAAAGGCTCAGCGTGCCGTGCCGGAACCAGATTAGGGCCTGAAGCCATCCTGCGGTGTTGCGGCCAGCTCACGAGAAAGCGAGTTGAAGAAAGGAGCTCAGGGGCACTGTAATTCACAAACCTGCAGAGTTATAAATGACAGCTATCGTCCAAAAATATACTGAAGTAAGGCTGCCAAGAGGACTTGAAAGCGGGGCAGAATTGCAGGAAACCGATTTCAGGAGGTAGACTGGAATTGCATTGAAAGCATAGGAAAAGAGGCAGAACGTCCACAATGATGCACTTGGCCAAAAAGGGCGTATGCGTTTTTTCCTGAATATATTCAGGAAAAAACGCATACGCCCTTTTTGGCCAACCAAGCAAGCTTGCAAAGGAAATCTGCACTACAATGAAGTCTCACTTCCCCCCGGTCAAAAGGGCCATCTGAAAAAAGTGTAAAATCCAGAAAGGCAGGACAGGCCATGGAGAACTGGGAGCCTTGTTATGCTGATGGGCGGGATGTCAATTGCCAACAGCCACTCGGGAGAAGTGTATGGTGTTTCCTGAAACATCTAAAAAACAAAGCAACAGAGCCTAGGGCACTTCCACTTATGGTCCTATAGCTTAGGGAAATTAAAATCAAAAGACACAGCCACCCCAAAGGTTGGGACGGCTCTGTTTACAAGAACCTGGTTTACGGTACAAGTTCAATATCGCAGAAAGTGAAAAATGGATAAAGAAGTTGTGGTACTTACGTACAATGCAATATCACTCAGCAATGAAATCTATGTCATCAGGCCCGTAGCAGCATAATGAGTGGATTCAGGTACGATGATTCTAACTGAAATAAGTCACACAGAAAAAGAAACATCATAAGATATCACTAATACACGGAATGTAAACTTGGCTACACAGGAACTGAATTACAAAACAGAACAGGGTCTCAAATTTAGAAACCCAACTTATGCTTGCTTAAGGGGAAAGGTGAGTTGGGGTGCTGCATAAAACCAGAGATTGAAATGAGCACAGATAAAGTTCCTTAAGCCAAATATGGAATAGACAAGAGCTACTCCTTGCTCAACGAAATGGACTCAACACCCCATATTAAATGCCTAAGAGTGTACCTGACTAGGAAGTATCTTAAAACCTATGGATTGCTATGTCTCTGAAAGAGAATCAAGTGTGTGTACAGGGGCATAAACGCAGCAGTGATAGGATTGGAGAGGTTCGGTGAGCAAATGAAGACCCTTTGAAGTCATATTGCATGGTACCCATTCCACGGGTCTCAACTCTCCAGGTTTAAGGTATTCTTCCTTCAGCTAAAACATGCATGTGGAACCCAGAGTATGATCAACCGTGTGATCGGGAGACGTGTTCCAATATGTGTCAGTTTTCATCCCCTGGTACTCGGGTGCAACATTCCAGACGCTTTACTAACACTCTCCCGACTTGGAGAGTCAGTGCCTTTAACCTCCTGTTTGGCCCAGTTTGCAATTTCTGCGGAAGATGAACAGGAATAGGGAGAACCAATGACAGACTAGCTGGAGGTGTCTGGACGGGCAAATTTAACTCTCATTTCCCACCAGGAAGAGGAATTAACCAAAGGCTCAGCGTGCCGTGCCGGAACCAGATTAGGGCCTGAAGCCATCCTGCGGTGTTGCGGCCAGCTCACGAGAAAGCGAGTTGAAGAAAGGAGCTCAGGGGCACTGTAATTCACAAACCTGCAGAGTTATAAATGACAGCTATCGTCCAAAAATATACTGAAGTAAGGCTGCCAAGAGGACTTGAAAGCGGGGCAGAATTGCAGGAAACCGATTTCAGGAGGTAGACTGGAATTGCATTTAAAGCATAGGAAAAGAGGCAGAACGTCCACAATGATGCACTTGGCCAAAAAGGGCGTATGCGTTTTTTCCTGAATATATTCAGGAAAAAACGCATACGCCCTTTTTGGCCAACCAAGCAAGCTTGCAAAGGAAATCTTCACTACAATGAAGTCTCACTTCCCCCCGGTCAAAAGGGCCATCTGAAAAAAGTGTAAAATCCAGAAAGGCAGGACAGGCCATGGAGAACTGGGAGCCTTGTTATGCTGATGGGCGGGATGTCAATTGCCAACAGCCACTCGGGAGAAGTGTATGATGTTTCCTAAAACATCTAAAAAACAAAGCAACAGAGCCTAGGGCACTTCCACTTATGGTCCTATAGCTTAGGGAAATTAAAATCAAAAGACACAGCCACCCCAAAGGTTGGGACGGCTCTGTTTACAAGAACCTGGTTTACGGTACAAGTTCAATATCGCAGAAAGTGAAAAATGGATAAAGAAGTTGTGGTACTTACGTACAATGCAATATCACTCAGCAATGAAATCTATGTCATCAGGCCCGTAGCAGCATAATGAGTGGATTCAGGTACGATGATTCTAACTGAAATAAGTCACACAGAAAAAGAAACATCATAAGATATCACTAATACACGGAATGTAAACTTGGCTACACAGGAACTGAATTACAAAACAGAACAGGGTCTCAAATTTAGAAACCCAACTTATGCTTGCTTAAGGGGAAAGGTGAGTTGGGGTGCTGCATAAAACCAGAGATTGAAATGAGCACAGATAAAGTTCCTTAAGCCAAATATGGAATAGACAAGAGCTACTCCTTGCTCAACGAAATGGACTCAACACCCCATATTAAATGCCTAAGAGTGTACCTGACTAGGAAGTATCTTAAAACCTATGGATTGCTATGTCTCTGAAAGAGAATCAAGTGTGTGTACAGGGGCATAAACGCAGCAGTGATAGGATTGGAGAGGTTCGGTGAGCAAATGAAGACCCTTTGAAGTCATATTGCATGGTACCCATTCCACGGGTCTCAACTCTCCAGGTTTAAGGTATTCTTCCTTCAGCTAAAACATGCATGTGGAACCCAGAGTATGATCAACCGTGTGATCGGGAGACGTGTTCCAATATGTGTCAGTTTTCGTCCCCTGGTACTCGGGTGCAACATTCCAGACGCTTTACTAACACTCTCCCGACTTGGAGAGTCAGTGCCTTTAACCTCCTGTTTGGCCCAGTTTGCAATTTCTGCGGAAGATGAACAGGAATAGGGAGAACCAATGACAGACTAGCTGGAGGTGTCTGGACGGGCAAATTTAACTCTCATTTCCCACCAGGAAGAGGAATTAACCAAAGGCTCAGCGTGCCGTGCCGGAACCAGATTAGGGCCTGAAGCCATCCTGCGGTGTTGCGGCCAGCTCACGAGAAAGCGAGTTGAAGAAAGGAGCTCAGGGGCACTGTAATTCACAAACCTGCAGAGTTATAAATGACAGCTATCGTCCAAAAATATACTGAAGTAAGGCTGCCAAGAGGACTTGAAAGCGGGGCAGAATTGCAGGAAACCGATTTCAGGAGGTAGACTGGAATTGCATTGAAAGCATAGGAAAAGAGGCAGAACGTCCACAATGATGCACTTGGCCAAAAAGGGCGTATGCGTTTTTTCCTGAATATATTCAGGAAAAAACGCATACGCCCTTTTTGGCCAACCAAGCAAGCTTGCAAAGGAAATCTGCACTACAATGAAGTCTCACTTCCCCCCGGTCAAAAGGGCCATCTGAAAAAAGTGTAAAATCCAGAAAGGCAGGACAGGCCATGGAGAACTGGGAGCCTTTTTATGCTGATGGGCGGGATGTAAATTGCCAACAGCCACTCGGGAGAAGTGTATGGTGTTTCCTGAAACATCTAAAAAACAAAGCAACAGAGCCTAGGGCACTTCCACTTATGGTCCTATAGCTTAGGGAAATTAAAATCAAAAGACACAGCCACCCCAAAGGTTGGGACGGCTCTGTTTACAAGAACCTGGTTTACGGTACAAGTTCAATATCGCAGAAAGTGAAAAATGGATAAAGAAGTTGTGGTACTTACGTACAATGCAGTATCACTCAGCAATGAAATCTATGTCATCAGGCCCGTAGCAGCATAATGAGTGGATTCAGGTACGATGATTCTAACTGAAATAAGTCACACAGAAAAAGAAACATCATAAGATATCACTAATACACGGCATGTAACCTTGGCTACACAGGAACTGAATTACAAAACACAACAGGGTCTCAAATTTAGAAACCCAACTTATGCTTGCTTAAGGGGAAAGGTGAGTTGGGGTGCTGCATAAAACCAGAGATTGAAATGAGCACAGATAAAGTTCCTTAAGCCAAATATGGAATAGACAAGAGCTACTCCTTGCTCAACGAAATGGACTCAACACCCCATATTAAATGCCTAAGAGTGTACCTGACTAGGAAGTATCTTAAAACCTATGGATTGCTATGTCTCTGAAAGAGAATCAAGTGTGTGTACAGGGGCATAAACGCAGCAGTGATAGGATTGGAGAGGTTCGGTGAGCAAATGAAGACCCTTTGAAGTCATATTGCATGGTACCCATTCCACGGGTCTCAACTCTCCAGGTTTAAGGTATTCTTCCTTCAGCTAAAACATGCATGTGGAACCCAGAGTATGATCAACCGTGTGATCGGGAGACGTGTGCAAATATGTGTCAGTTTTCGTCCCCTGGTACTCGGGTGCAACATTCCAGACGCTTTACTAACACTCTCCCGACTTGGAGAGTCAGTGCCTTTAACCTCCTGTTTGGCCCAGTTTGCAATTTCTGCGGAAGATGAACAGGAATAGGGAGAACCAATGACAGACTAGCTGGAGGTGTCTGGACGGGCAAATTTAACTCTCATTTCCCACCAGGAAGAGGAATTAACCAAAGGCTCAGCGTGCCGTGCCGGAACCAGATTAGGGCCTGAAGCCATCCTGCGGTGTTGCGGCCAGCTCACGAGAAAGCGAGTTGAAGAAAGGAGCTCAGGGGCACTGTAATTCACAAACCTGCAGAGTTATAAATGACAGCTATCGTCCAAAAATATACTGAAGTAAGGCTGCCAAGAGGACTTGAAAGCGGGGCAGAATTGCAGGAAACCGATTTCAGGAGGTAGACTGGAATTGCATTTAAAGCATAGGAAAAGAGGCAGAACGTCCACAATGATGCACTTGGCCAAAAAGGGCGTATGCGTTTTTTCCTGAATATATTCAGGAAAAAACGCATACGCCCTTTTTGGCCAACCAAGCAAGCTTGCAAAGGAAATCTGCACTACAATGAAGTGTCACTTCCCCCCGGTCAAAAGGGCCATCTGAAAAAAGTGTAAAATCCAGAAAGGCAGGACAGGCCATGGAGAACTGGGAGCCTTGTTATGCTGATGGGCGGGATGTAAATTGCCAACAGCCACTCGGGAGAAGTGTATGGTGTTTCCTGAAACATCTAAAAAACAAAGCAACAGAGCCTAGGGCACTTCCACTTATGGTCCTATAGCTTAGGGAAATTAAAATCAAAAGACACAGCCACCCCAAAGGTTGGGACGGCTCTGTTTACAAGAACCTGGTTTACGGTACAAGTTCAATATCGCAGAAAGTGAAAAATGGATAAAGAAGTTGTGGTACTTACGTACAATGCAGTATCACTCAGCAATGAAATCTATGTCATCAGGCCCGTAGCAGCATAATGAGTGGATTCAGGTACGATGATTCTAACTGAAATAAGTCACACAGAAAAAGAAACATCATAAGATATCACTAATACACGGAATGTAAACTTGGCTACACAGGAACTGAATTCCAAAACAGAACAGGGTCTCAAATTTAGAAACCCAACTTATGCTTGCTTAAGGGGAAAGGTGAGTTGGGGTGCTGCATAAAACCAGAGATTGAAATGAGCACAGATAAAGTTCCTTAAGCCAAATATGGAATAGACAAGAGCTACTCCTTGCTCAACGAAATGGACTCAACACCCCATATTAAATGCCTAAGAGTGTACCTGACTAGGAAGTATCTTAAAACCTATGGATTGCTATGTCTCTGAAAGAGAATCAAGTGTGTGTACAGGGGCATAAACGCAGCAGTGATAGGATTGGAGAGGTTCGGTGAGCAAATGAAGACCCTTTGAAGTCATATTGCATGGTACCCATTCCACGGGTCTCAACTCTCCAGGTTTAAGGTATTCTTCCTTCAGCTAAAACATGCATGTGGAACCCAGAGTATGATCAACCGTGTGATTGGGAGACGTGTTCCAATATGTCTCAGTTTTCGTCCCCTGGTACTCGGGTGCAACATGCCAGACGCTTTACTAACACTCTCCCGACTTGGAGAGTCAGTGCCTTTAACCTCCTGTTTGGCCCAGTTTGCAATTTCTGCGGAAGATGAACAGGAATAGGGAGAACCAATGACAGACTAGCTGGAGGTGTCTGGACGGGCAAATTTAACTCTCATTTCCCACCAGGAAGAGGAATTAACCAAAGGCTCAGCATGCCGTGCTGGAACCAGATTAGGGCCTGAAGCCATCCTGCGGTGTTGCGGCCAGCTCACGAGAAAGCGAGTTGAAGAAAGGAGCTCAGGGGCACTGTAATTCACAAACCTGCAGAGTTATAAATGACAGCTATCGTCCAAAAATATACTGAAGTAAGGCTGCCAAGAGGACTTGAAAGCGGGGCAGAATTGCAGGAAACCGATTTCAGGAGGTAGACTGGAATTGCATTGAAAGCATAGGAAAAGAGGCAGAACGTCCACAATGATGCACTTGGCCAAAAAGGGCGTATGCGTTTTTTCCTGAATATATTCAGGAAAAAACGCATACGCCCTTTTTGGCCAACCAAGCAAGCTTGCAAAGGAAATCTGCACTACAATGAAGTGTCACTTCCCCCCGGTCAAAAGGGCCATCTGAAAAAAGTGTAAAATCCAGAAAGGCAGGACAGGCCATGGAGAACTGGGAGCCTTGTTATGCTGATGGGCGGGATGTAAATTGCCAACAGCCACTCGGGAGAAGTGTATGGTGTTTCCTGAAACATCTAAAAAACAAAGCAACAGAGCCTAGGGCACTTCCATTTATGGTCCTATAGCTTAGGGAAATTAAAATCAAAAGACACAGCCACCCCAAAGGTTGGGACGGCTCTGTTTACAAGAACCTGGTTTACGGTACAAGTTCAATATCGCAGAAAGTGAAAAATGGATAAAGAAGTTGTGGTACTTACGTACAATGCAGTATCACTCAGCAATGAAATCTATGTCATCAGGCCCGTAGCAGCATAATGAGTGGATTCAGGTACGATGATTCTAACTGAAATAAGTCACACAGAAAAAGAAACATCATAAGATATCACTAATACACGGAATGTAAACTTGGCTACACAGGAACTGAATTCCAAAACAGAACAGGGTCTCAAATTTAGAAACCCAACTAATGCTTGCTTAAGGGGAAAGGTGAGTTGGGGTGCTGCATAAAACCAGAGATTGAAATGAGCACAGATAAAGTTCCTTAAGCCAAATATGGAATAGACAAGAGCTACTCCTTGCTCAACGAAATGGACTCAACACCCCATATTAAATGCCTAAGAGTGTACCTGACTAGGAAGTATCTTAAAACCTATGGATTGCTATGTCTCTGAAAGAGAATCAAGTGTGTGTACAGGGGCATAAACGCAGCAGTGATAGGATTGGAGAGGTTCGGTGAGCAAATGAAGACCCTTTGAAGTCATATTGCATGGTACCCATTCCACGGGTCTCAACTCTCCAGGTTTAAGGTATTCTTCCTTCAGCTAAAACATGCATGTGGAACCCAGAGTATGATCAACCGTGTGATCGGGAGACGTGTTCCAATATGTGTCAGTTTTCGTCCCCTGGTACTCGGGTGCAACATTCCAGACGCTTTACTAACACTCTCCCGACTTGGAGAGTCAGTGCCTTTAACCTCCTGTTTGGCCCAGTTTGCAATTTCTGCGGAAGATGAACAGGAATAGGGAGAACCAATGACAGACTAGCTGGAGGTGTCTGGGCGGGCAAATTTAACTCTCATTTCCCACCAGGAAGAGGAATTAACCAAAGGCTCAGCGTGCCGTGCCGGAACCAGATTAGGGCCTGAAGCCATCCTGCGGTGTTGCGGCCAGCTCACGAGAAAGCGAGTTGAAGAAAGGAGCTCAGGGGCACTGTAATTCACAAACCTGCAGAGTTATAAATGACAGCTATCGTCCAAAAATATACTGAAGTAAGGCTGCCAAGAGGACTTGAAAGCGGGGCAGAATTGCAGGAAACCGATTTCAGGAGGTAGACTGGAATTGCATTGAAAGCATAGGAAAAGAGGCAGAACGTCCACAATGATGCACTTGGCCAAAAAGGGCGTATGCGTTTTTTCCTGAATATATTCAGGAAAAAACGCATACGCCCTTTTTGGCCAACCAAGCAAGCTTGCAAAGGAAATCTGCACTACAATGAAGTGTCACTTCCCCCCGGTCAAAAGGGCCATCTGAAAAAAGTGTAAAATCCAGAAAGGCAGGACAGGCCATGGAGAACTGGGAGCCTTGTTATGCTGATGGGCGGGATGTCAATTGCCAACAGCCACTCGGGAGAAGTGTATGGTGTTTCCTGAAACATCTAAAAAACAAAGCAACAGAGCCTAGGGCACTTCCACTTATGGTCCTATAGCTTAGGGAAATTAAAATCAAAAGACACAGCCACCCCAAAGGTTGGGACGGCTCTGTTTACAAGAACCTGGTTTACGGTACAAGTTCAATATCGCAGAAAGTGAAAAATGGATAAAGAAGTTGTGGTACTTACGTACAATGCAGTATCACTCAGCAATGAAATCTATGTCATCAGGCCCGTAGCAGCATAATGAGTGGATTCAGGTACGATGATTCTAACTGAAATAAGTCACACAGAAAAAGAAACATCATAAGATATCACTAATACACGGAATGTAACCTTGGCTACACAGGAACTGAATTCCAAAACAGAACAGGGTCTCAAATTTAGAAACCCAACTTATGCTTGCTTAAGGGGAAAGGTGAGTTGGGGTGCTGCATAAAACCAGAGATTGAAATGAGCACAGATAAAGTTCCTTAAGCCAAATATGGAATAGACAAGAGCTACTCCTTGCTCAACGAAATGGACTCAACACCCCATATTAAATGCCTAAGAGTGTACCTGACTAGGAAGTATCTTAAAACCTATGGATTGCTATGTCTCTGAAAGAGAATCAAGTGTGTGTACAGGGGCATAAACGCAGCAGTGATAGGATTGGAGAGGTTCGGTGAGCAAATGAAGACCCTTTGAAGTCATATTGCATGGTACCCATTCCACGGGTCTCAACTCTCCAGGTTTAAGGTATTCTTCCTTCAGCTAAAACATGCATGTGGAACCCAGAGTATGATCAACCGTGTGATCGGGATACGTGTTCCAATATGTGTCAGTTTTCGTCCCCTGGTACTCGGGTGCAACATTCCAGACGCTTTACTAACACTCTCCCGACTTGGAGAGTCAGTGCCTTTAACCTCCTGTTTGGCCCAGTTTGCAATTTCTGCGGAAGATGAACAGGAATAGGGAGAACCAATGACAGACTAGCTGGAGGTGTCTGGACGGGCAAATTTAACTCTCATTTCCCACCAGGAAGAGGAATTAACCAAAGGCTCAGCGTGCCGTGCCGGAACCAGATTAGGGCCTGAAGCCATCCTGCGGTGTTGCGGCCAGCTCACGAGAAAGCGACTTGAAGAAAGGAGCTCAGGGGCACTGTAATTCACAAACCTGCAGAGTTATAAATGACAGCTATCGTCCAAAAATATACTGAAGTAAGGCTGCCAAGAGGACTTGAAAGCGGGGCAGAATTGCAGGAAACCGATTTCAGGAGGTAGACTGGAATTGCATTGAAAGCATAGGAAAAGAGGCAGAACGTCCACAATGATGCACTTGGCCAAAAAGGGCGTATGCGTTTTTTCCTGAATATATTCAGGAAAAAACGCATACGCCCTTTTTGGCCAACCAAGCAAGCTTGCAAAGGAAATCTGCACTACAATGAAGTCTCACTTCCCCCCGGTCAAAAGGGCCATCTGAAAAAAGTGTAAAATCCAGAAAGGCAGGACAGGCCATGGAGAACTGGGAGCCTTGTTATGCTGATGGGCGGGATGTAAATTGCCAACAGCCACCCGGGAGAAGTGTATGGTGTTTCCTGAAACATCTAAAAAACAAAGCAACAGAGCCTAGGGCACTTCCACTTATGGTCCTATAGCTTAGGGAAATTAAAATCAAAAGACACAGCCACCCCAAAGGTTGGGACGGCTCTGTTTACAAGAACCTGGTTTACGGTACAAGTTCAATATCGCAGAAAGTGAAAAATGGATAAAGAAGTTGTGGTACTTACGTACAATGCAGTATCACTCAGCAATGAAATCTATGTCATCAGGCCCGTAGCAGCATAATGAGTGGATTCAGGTACGATGATTCTAACTGAAATAAGTCACACAGAAAAAGAAACATCATAAGATATCACTAATACACGGAATGTAACCTTGGCTACACAGGAACTGAATTCCAAAACAGAACAGGGTCTCAAATTTAGAAACCCAACTTATGCTTGCTTAAGGGGAAAGGTGAGTTGGGGTGCTGCATAAAACCAGAGATTGAAATGAGCACAGATAAAGTTCCTTAAGCCAAATATGGAATAGACAAGAGCTACTCCTTGCTCAACGAAATGGACTCAACACCCCATATTAAATGCCTAAGAGTGTACCTGACTAGGAAGTATCTTAAAACCTATGGATTGCTATGTCTCTGAAAGAGAATCAAGTGTGTGTACAGGGGCATAAACGCAGCAGTGATAGGATTGGAGAGGTTCGGTGAGCAAATGAAGACCCTTTGAAGTCATATTGCATGGTACCCATTCCACGGGTCTCAACTCTCCAGGTTTAAGGTATTCTTCCTTCAGCTAAAACATGCATGTGGAACCCAGAGTATGATCAACCGTGTGATCGGGAGACGTGTTCCAATATGTCTCAGTTTTCATCCCCTGGTACTCGGGTGCAACATTCCAGACGCTTTACTAACACTCTCCCGACTTGGAGAGTCAGTGCCTTTAACCTCCTGTTTGGCCCAGTTTGCAATTTCTGCGGAAGATGAACAGGAATAGGGAGAACCAATGACAGACTAGCTGGAGGTGTCTGGACGGGCAAATTTAACTCTCATTTCCCACCAGGAAGAGGAATTAACCAAAGGCTCAGCATGCCGTGCCGGAACCAGATTAGGGCCTGAAGCCATCCTGCGGTGTTGCGGCCAGCTCACGAGAAAGCGAGTTGAAGAAAGGAGCTCAGGGGCACTGTAATTCACAAACCTGCAGAGTTATAAATGACAGCTATCGTCCAAAAATATACTGAAGTAAGGCTGCCAAGAGGACTTGAAAGCGGGGCAGAATTGCAGGAAACCGATTTCAGGAGGTAGACTGGAATTGCATTGAAAGCATAGGAAAAGAGGCAGAACGTCCACAATGACGCACTTGGCCAAAAAGGGCGTATGCGTTTTTTCCTGAATATATTCAGGAAAAAACGCATACGCCCTTTTTGGCCAACCAAGCAAGCTTGCAAAGGAAATCTGCACTACAATGAAGTCTCACTTCCCCCCGGTCAAAAGGGCCATCTGAAAAAAGTGTAAAATCCAGAAAGGCAGGACAGGCCATGGAGAACTGGGAGCCTTGTTATGCTGATGGGCGGGATGTAAATTGCCAACAGCCACTCGGGAGAAGTGTATGGTGTTTCCTGAAACATCTAAAAAACAAAGCAACAGAGCCTAGGGCACTTCCACTTATGGTCCTATAGCTTAGGGAAATTAAAATCAAAAGACACAGCCACCCCAAAGGTTGGGACGGCTCTGTTTACAAGAACCTGGTTTACGGTACAAGTTCAATATCGCAGAAAGTGAAAAATGGATAAAGAAGTTGTGGTACTTACGTACAATGCAGTATCACTCAGCAATGAAATCTATGTCATCAGGCCCGTAGCAGCATAATGAGTGGATTCAGGTACGATGATTCTAACTGAAATAAGTCACACAGGAAAAGAAACATCATAAGATATCACTAATACACGGAATGTAACCTTGGCTACACAGGAACTGAATTACAAAACAGAACAGGGTCTCAAATTTAGAAACCCAACTTATGCTTGCTTAAGGGGAAAGGTGAGTTGGGGTGCTGCATAAAACCAGAGATTGAAGTGAGCACAGATAAAGTTCCTTAAGCCAAATATGGAATAGACAAGAGCTACTCCTTGCTCAACGAAATGGACTCAACACCCCATATTAAATGCCTAAGAGTGTACCTGACTAGGAAGTATCTTAAAACCTATGGATTGCTATGTCTCTGAAAGAGAATCAAGTGTGTGTACAGGGGCATAAACGCAGCAGTGATAGGATTGGAGAGGTTCGGTGAGCAAATGAAGACCCTTTGAAGTCATATTGCATGGTACCCATTCCACGGGTCTCAACTCTCCAGGTTTAAGGTATTCTTCCTTCAGCTAAAACATGCATGTGGAACCCAGAGTATGATCAACCGTGTGATCGGGAGACGTGTTCCAATATGTGTCAGTTTTCATACCCTGGTACTCGGGTGCAACATTCCAGACGCTTTACTAACACTCTCCCGACTTGGAGAGTCAGTGCCTTTAACCTCCTGTTTGGCCCAGTTTGCAATTTCTGCGGAAGATGAACAGGAATAGGGAGAACCAATGACAGACTAGCTGGAGGTGTCTGGACGGGCAAATTTAACTCTCATTTCCCACCAGGAAGAGGAATTAACCAAAGGCTCAGCGTGCCGTGCCGGAACCAGATTAGGGCCTGAAGCCATCCTGCGGTGTTGCGGCCAGCTCACGAGAAAGCGAGTTGAAGAAAGGAGCTCAGGGGCACTGTAATTCACAAACCTGCAGAGTTATAAATGACAGCTATCGTCCAAAAATATACTGAAGTAAGGCTGCCAAGAGGACTTGAAAGCGGGGCAGAATTGCAGGAAACCGATTTCAGGAGGTAGACTGGAATTGCATTGAAAGCATAGGAAAAGAGGCAGAACGTC
Organism: Lagenorhynchus albirostris; assembly: GCF_949774975.1. Classification (NCBI taxonomy): domain Eukaryota; kingdom Metazoa; phylum Chordata; class Mammalia; order Artiodactyla; family Delphinidae; genus Lagenorhynchus; species Lagenorhynchus albirostris. Next base: position 397,806 of record NW_026783518.1, on the reverse strand, counting down.
CACAATGATGCACTTGGCCAAAAAGGGCGTATGCGTTTTTTCCTGAATATATTCAGGAAAAAACGCATACGCCCTTTTTGGCCAACCAAGCAAGCTTGCAAAGGAAATCTGCACTACAATGAAGTCTCACTTCCCCCCCGGTCAAAAGGGCCATCTGAAAAAAGTGTAAAATCCAGAAAGGCAGGACAGGCCATGGAGAACTGGGAGCCTTGTTATGCTGATGGGCGGGATGTAAATTGCCAACAGCCACTCGGGAGAAGTGTATGGTGTTTCCTGAAACATCTAAAAAACAAAGCAACAGAGCCTAGGGCACTTCCACTTATGGTCCTATAGCTTAGGGAAATTAAAATCAAAAGACACAGCCACCCCAAAGGTTGGGACGGCTCTGTTTACAAGAACCTGGTTTACGGTACAAGTTCAATATCGCAGAAAGTGAAAAATGGATAAAGAAGTTGTGGTACTTACGTACAATGCAGTATCACTCAGCAATGAAATCTATGTCATCAGGCCCGTAGCAGCATAATGAGTGGATTCAGGTACGATGATTCTAACTGAAATAAGTCACACAGGAAAAGAAACATCATAAGATATCACTAATACACGGAATGTAACCTTGGCTACACAGGAACTGAATTACAAAACAGAACAGGGTCTCAAATTTAGAAACCCAACTTATGCTTGCTTAAGGGGAAAGGTGAGTTGGGGTGCTGCATAAAACCAGAGATTGAAATGAGCACAGATAAAGTTCCTTAAGCCAAATATGGAATAGACAAGAGCTACTCCTTGCTCAACGAAATGGACTCAACACCCCATATTAAATGCCTAAGAGTGTACCTGACTAGGAAGTATCTTAAAACCTATGGATTGCTATGTCTCTGAAAGAGAATCAAGTGTGTGTACAGGGGCATAAACGCAGCAGTGATAGGATTGGAGAGGTTCGGTGAGCAAATGAAGACCCTTTGAAGTCATATTGCATGGTACCCATTCCACGGGTCTCAACTCTCCAGGTTTAAGGGATTCTTCCTTCAGCTAAAACATGCATGTGGAACCCAGAGTATGATCAACCGTGTGATCGGGAGACGTGTTCCAATATGTGTCAGTTTTCGTCCCCTGGTACTCGGGTGCAACATTCCAGACGCTTTACTAACACTCTCCCGACTTGGAGAGTCAGTGCCTTTAACCTCCTGTTTGGCCCAGTTTGCAATTTCTGCGGAAGATGAACAGGAATAGGGAGAACCAATGACAGACTAGCTGGAGGTGTCTGGACGGGCAAATTTAACTCTCATTTCCCACCAGGAAGAGGAATTAACCAAAGGCTCAGCGTGCCGTGCCGGAACCAGATTAGGGCCTGAAGCCATCCTGCGGTGTTGCGGCCAGCTCACGAGAAAGCGAGTTGAAGAAAGGAGCTCAGGGGCACTGTAATTCACAAACCTGCAGAGTTATAAATGACAGCTATCGTCCAAAAATATACTGAAGTAAGGCTGCCAAGAGGACTTGAAAGCGGGGCAGAATTGCAGGAAACCGATTTCAGGAGGTAGACTGGAATTGCATTGAAAGCATAGGAAAAGAGGCAGAACGTCCACAATGATGCACTTGGCCAAAAAGGGCGTATGCGTTTTTTCCTGAATATATTCAGGAAAAAACGCATACGCCCTTTTTGGCCAACCAAGCAAGCTTGCAAAGGAAATCTGCACTACAATGAAGTCTCACTTCCCCCCGGTCAAAAGGGCCATCTGAAAAAAGTGTAAAATCCAGAAAGGCAGGACAGGCCATGGAGAACTGGGAGCCTTGTTATGCTGATGGGCGGGATGTCAATTGCCAACAGCCACTCGGGAGAAGTGTATGGTGTTTCCTGAAACATCTAAAAAACAAAGCAACAGAGCCTAGGGCACTTCCACTTATGGTCCTATAGCTTAGGGAAATTAAAATCAAAAGACACAGCCACCCCAAAGGTTGGGACGGCTCTGTTTACAAGAACCTGGTTTACGGTACAAGTTCAATATCGCAGAAAGTGAAAAATGGATAAAGAAGTTGTGGTACTTACGTACAATGCAGTATCACTCAGCAATGAAATCTATGTCATCAGGCCCGTAGCAGCATAATGAGTGGATTCAGGTACGATGATTCTAACTGAAATAAGTCACACAGAAAAAGAAACATCATAAGATATCACTAATACACGGAATGTAAACTTGGCTACACAGGAACTGAATTACAAAACAGAACAGGGTCTCAAATTTAGAAACCCAACTTATGCTTGCTTAAGGGGAAAGGTGAGTTGGGGTGCTGCATAAAACCAGAGATTGAAATGAGCACAGATAAAGTTCCTTAAGCCAAATATGGAATAGACAAGAGCTACTCCTTGCTCAACGAAATGGACTCAACACCCCATATTAAATGCCTAAGAGTGTACCTGACTAGGAAGTATCTTAAAACCTATGGATTGCTATGTCTCTGAAAGAGAATCAAGTGTGTGTACAGGGGCATAAACGCAGCAGTGATAGGATTGGAGAGGTTCGGTGAGCAAATGAAGACCCTTTGAAGTCATATTGCATGGTACCCATTCCACGGGTCTCAACTCTCCAGGTTTAAGGTATTCTTCCTTCAGCTAAAACATGCATGTGGAACCCAGAGTATGATCAACCGTGTGATCGGGAGACGTGTTCCAATATGTCTCAGTTTTCATCCCCTGGTACTCGGGTGCAACATTCCAGACGCTTTACTAACACTCTCCCGACTTGGAGAGTCAGTGCCTTTAACCTCCTGTTTGGCCCAGTTTGCAATTTCTGCGGAAGATGAACAGGAATAGGGAGAACCAATGACAGACTAGCTGGAGGTGTCTGGACGGGCAAATTTAACTCTCATTTCCCACCAGGAAGAGGAATTAACCAAAGGCTCAGCGTGCCGTGCCGGAACCAGATTAGGGCCTGAAGCCATCCTGCGGTGTTGCGGCCAGCTCACGAGAAAGCGAGTTGAAGAAAGGAGCTCAGGGGCACTGTAATTCACAAACCTGCAGAGTTATAAATGACAGCTATCGTCCAAAAATATACTGAAGTAAGGCTGCCAAGAGGACTTGAAAGCGGGGCAGAATTGCAGGAAACCGATTTCAGGAGGTAGACTGGAATTGCATTGAAAGCATAGGAAAAGAGGCAGAACGTCCACAATGATGCACTTGGCCAAAAAGGGCGTATGCGTTTTTTCCTGAATATATTCAGGAAAAAACGCATACGCCCTTTTTGGCCAACCAAGCAAGCTTGCAAAGGAAATCTGCACTACAATGAAGTCTCACTTCCCCCCGGTCAAAAGGGCCATCTGAAAAAAGTGTAAAATCCAGAAAGGCAGGACAGGCCATGGAGAACTGGGAGCCTTGTTATGCTGATGGGCGGGATGTAAATTGCCAACAGCCACCCGGGAGAAGTGTATGGTGTTTCCTGAAACATCTAAAAAACAAAGCAACAGAGCCTAGGGCACTTCCACTTATGGTCCTATAGCTTAGGGAAATTAAAATCAAAAGACACAGCCACCCCAAAGGTTGGGACGGCTCTGTTTACAAGAACCTGGTTTACGGTACAAGTTCAATATCGCAGAAAGTGAAAAATGGATAAAGAAGTTGTGGTACTTACGTACAATGCAGTATCACTCAGCAATGAAATCTATGTCATCAGGCCCGTAGCAGCATAATGAGTGGATTCAGGTACGATGATTCTAACTGAAATAAGTCACACAGGAAAAGAAACATCATAAGATATCACTAATACACGGAATGTAACCTTGGCTACACAGGAACTGAATTACAAAACAGAACAGGGTCTCAAATTTAGAAACCCAACTTATGCTTGCTTAAGGGGAAAGGTGAGTTGGGGTGCTGCATAAAACCAGAGATTGAAATGAGCACAGATAAAGTTCCTTAAGCCAAATATGGAATAGACAAGAGCTACTCCTTGCTCAACGAAATGGACTCAACACCCCATATTAAATGCCTAAGAGTGTACCTGACTAGGAAGTATCTTAAAACCTATGGATTGCTATGTCTCTGAAAGAGAATCAAGTGTGTGTACAGGGGCATAAACGCAGCAGTGATAGGATTGGAGAGGTTCGGTGAGCAAATGAAGACCCTTTGAAGTCATATTGCATGGTACCCATTCCACGGGTCTCAACTCTCCAGGTTTAAGGTATTCTTCCTTCAGCTAAAACATGCATGTGGAACCCAGAGTATGATCAACCGTGTGATCGGGAGACGTGTTCCAATATGTGTCAGTTTTCATACCCTGGTACTCGGGTGCAACATTCCAGACGCTTTACTAACACTCTCCCGACTTGGAGAGTCAGTGCCTTTAACCTCCTGTTTGGCCCAGTTTGCAATTTCTGCGGAAGATGAACAGGAATAGGGAGAACCAATGACAGACTAGCTGGAGGTGTCTGGACGGGCAAATTTAACTCTCATTTCCCACCAGGAAGAGGAATTAACCAAAGGCTCAGCGTGCCGTGCCGGAACCAGATTAGGGCCTGAAGCCATCCTGCGGTGTTGCGGCCAGCTCACGAGAAAGCGAGTTGAAGAAAGGAGCTCAGGGGCACTGTAATTCACAAACCTGCAGAGTTATAAATGACAGCTATCGTCCAAAAATATACTGAAGTAAGGCTGCCAAGAGGACTTGAAAGCGGGGCAGAATTGCAGGAAACCGATTTCAGGAGGTAGACTGGAATTGCATTGAAAGCATAGGAAAAGAGGCAGAACGTCCACAATGACGCACTTGGCCAAAAAGGGCGTATGCGTTTTTTCCTGAATATATTCAGGAAAAAACGCATACGCCCTTTTTGGCCAACCAAGCAAGCTTGCAAAGGAAATCTGCACTACAATGAAGTGTCACTTCCCCCCGGTCAAAAGGGACATCTGAAAAAAGTGTAAAATCCAGAAAGGCAGGACAGGCCATGGAGAACTGGGAGCCTTGTTATGCTGATGGGCGGGATGTAAATTGCCAACAGCCACCCGGGAGAAGTGTATGGTGTTTCCTGAAACATCTAAAAAACAAAGCAACAGAGCCTAGGGCACTTCCACTTATGGTCCTATAGCTTAGGGAAATTAAAATCAAAAAGACACAGCCACCCCAAAGGTTGGGACAGCTCTGTTTACAAGAACCTGGTTTACGGTACAAGTTCAATATCGCAGAAAGTGAAAAATGGATAAAGAAGTTGTGGTACTTACGTACAATGCAGTATCACTCAGCAATGAAATCTATGTCATCAGGCCCGTAGCAGCATAATGAGTGGATTCAGGTACGATGATTCTAACTGAAATAAGTCACACAGGAAAAGAAACATCATAAGATATCACTAATACACGGAATGTAACCTTGGCTACACAGGACCTGAATTCCAAAACACAACAGGGTCTCAAATTTAGAAACCCATCTTATGCTTGCTTAAGGGGAAAGGTGAGTTGGGGTGCTGCATAAAACCAGAGATTGAAATGAGCACAGATAAAGTTCCTTAAGCCAAATATGGAATAGACAAGAGCTACTCCTTACTCAACGAAATGGACTCAACACCCCATATTAAATGCCTAAGAGTGTACCTGACTAGGAAGTATCTTAAAACCTATGGATTGCTATGTCTCTGAAAGAGAATCAAGTGTGTGTACAGGGGCATAAACGCAGCAGTGATAGGATTGGAGAGGTTCGGTGAGCAAATGAAGACCCTTTGAAGTCATATTGCATGGTACCCATTCCACGGGTCTCAACTCTCCAGGTTTAAGGTATTCTTCCTTCAGCTAAAACATGCATGTGGAACCCAGAGTATGATCAACCGTGTGATCGGGATACGTGTTCCAATATGTGTCAGTTTTCATACCCTGGTACTCGGGTGCAACATTCCAGACGCTTTACTAACACTCTCCCGACTTGGAGAGTCAGTGCCTTTAACCTCCTGTTTGGCCCAGTTTGCAATTTCTGCGGAAGATGAACAGGAATAGGGAGAACCAATGACAGACTAGCTGGAGGTGTCTGGACGGGCAAATTTAACTCTCATTTCCCACCAGGAAGAGGAATTAACCAAAGGCTCAGCGTGCCGTGCCGGAACCAGATTAGGGCCTGAAGCCATCCTGCGGTGTTGCGGCCAGCTCACGAGAAAGCGACTTGAAGAAAGGAGCTCAGGGGCACTGTAATTCACAAACCTGCAGAGTTATAAATGACAGCTATCGTCCAAAAATATACTGAAGTAAGGCTGCCAAGAGGACTTGAAAGCGGGGCAGAATTGCAGGAAACCGATTTCAGGAGGTAGACTGGAATTGCATTGAAAGCATAGGAAAAGAGGCAGAACGTCCACAATGATGCACTTGGCCAAAAAGGGCGTATGCGTTTTTTCCTGAATATATTCAGGAAAAAACGCATACGCCCTTTTTGGCCAACCAAGCAAGCTTGCAAAGGAAATCTGCACTACAATGAAGTCTCACTTCCCCCCGGTCAAAAGGGCCATCTGAAAAAAGTGTAAAATCCAGAAAGGCAGGACAGGCCATGGAGAACTGGGAGCCTTGTTATGCTGATGGGCGGGATGTAAATTGCCAACAGCCACTCGGGAGAAGTGTATGGTGTTTCCTGAAACATCTAAAAAACAAAGCAACAGAGCCTAGGGCACTTCCACTTATGGTCCTATAGCTTAGGGAAATTAAAATCAAAAGACACAGCCACCCCAAAGGTTGGGACGGCTCTGTTTACAAGAACCTGGTTTATGGTACAAGTTCAATATCGCAGAAAGTGAAAAATGGATAAAGAAGTTGTGGTACTTACGTACAATGCAGTATCACTCAGCAATGAAATCTATGTCATCAGGCCCGTAGCAGCATAATGAGTGGATTCAGGTACGATGATTCTAACTGAAATAAGTCACACAGAAAAAGAAACATCATAAGATATCACTAATACACGGAATGTAACCTTGGCTACACAGGAACTGAATTACAAAACAGAACAGGGTCTCAAATTTAGAAACCCAACTTATGCTTGCTTAAGGGGAAAGGTGAGTTGGGGTGCTGCATAAAACCAGAGATTGAAATGAGCACAGATAAAGTTCCTTAAGCCAAATATGGAATAGACAAGAGCTACTCCTTGCTCAACGAAATGGACTCAACACCCCATATTAAATGCCTAAGAGTGTACCTGACTAGGAAGTATCTTAAAACCTATGGATTGCTATGTCTCTGAAAGAGAATCAAGTGTGTGTACAGGGGCATAAACGCAGCAGTGATAGGATTGGAGAGGTTCGGTGAGCAAATGAAGACCCTTTGAAGTCATATTGCATGGTACCCATTCCACGGGTCTCAACTCTCCAGGTTTAAGGTATTCTTCCTTCAGCTAAAACATGCATGTGGAACCCAGAGTATGATCAACCGTGTGATCGGGAGACGTGTTCCAATATGTGTCAGTTTTCATCCCCTGGTACTCGGGTGCAACATTCCAGACGCTTTACTAACACTCTCCCGACTTGGAGAGTCAGTGCCTTTAACCTCCTGTTTGGCCCAGTTTGCAATTTCTGCGGAAGATGAACAGGAATAGGGAGAACCAATGACAGACTAGCTGGAGGTGTCTGGACGGGCAAATTTAACTCTCATTTCCCACCAGGAAGAGGAATTAACCAAAGGCTCAGCGTGCCGTGCTGGAACCAGATTAGGGCCTGAAGCCATCCTGCGGTGTTGCGGCCAGCTCACGAGAAAGCGAGTTGAAGAAAGGAGCTCAGGGGCACTGTAATTCACAAACCTGCAGAGTTATAAATGACAGCTATCGTCCAAAAATATACTGAAGTAAGGCTGCCAAGAGGACTTGAAAGCGGGGCAGAATTGCAGGAAACCGATTTCAGGAGGTAGACTGGAATTGCATTGAAAGCATAGGAAAAGAGGCAGAACGTCCACAATGATGCACTTGGCCAAAAAGGGCGTATGCGTTTTTTCCTGAATATATTCAGGAAAAAACGCATACGCCCTTTTTGGCCAACCAAGCAAGCTTGCAAAGGAAATCTGCACTACAATGAAGTCTCACTTCCCCCCGGTCAAAAGGGCCATCTGAAAAAAGTGTAAAATCCAGAAAGGCAGGACAGGCCATGGAGAACTGGGAGCCTTGTTATGCTGATGGGCGGGATGTCAATTGCCAACAGCCACTCGGGAGAAGTGTATGGTGTTTCCTGAAACATCTAAAAAACAAAGCAACAGAGCCTAGGGCACTTCCACTTATGGTCCTATAGCTTAGGGAAATTAAAATCAAAAGACACAGCCACCCCAAAGGTTGGGACGGCTCTGTTTACAAGAACCTGGTTTACGGTACAAGTTCAATATCGCAGAAAGTGAAAAATGGATAAAGAAGTTGTGGTACTTACGTACAATGCAATATCACTCAGCAATGAAATCTATGTCATCAGGCCCGTAGCAGCATAATGAGTGGATTCAGGTACGATGATTCTAACTGAAATAAGTCACACAGAAAAAGAAACATCATAAGATATCACTAATACACGGAATGTAACCTTGGCTACACAGGAACTGAATTACAAAACAGAACAGGGTCTCAAATTTAGAAACCCAACTTATGCTTGCTTAAGGGGAAAGGTGAGTTGGGGTGCTGCATAAAACCAGAGATTGAAATGAGCACAGATAAAGTTCCTTAAGCCAAATATGGAATAGACAAGAGCTACTCCTTGCTCAACGAAATGGACTCAACACCCCATATTAAATGCCTAAGAGTGTACCTGACTAGGAAGTATCTTAAAACCTATGGATTGCTATGTCTCTGAAAGAGAATCAAGTGTGTGTACAGGGGCATAAACGCAGCAGTGATAGGATTGGAGAGGTTCGGTGAGCAAATGAAGACCCTTTGAAGTCATATTGCATGGTACCCATTCCACGGGTCTCAACTCTCCAGGTTTAAGGTATTCTTCCTTCAGCTAAAACATGCATGTGGAACCCAGAGTATGATCAACCGTGTGATCGGGAGACGTGTTCCAATATGTCTCAGTTTTCGTCCCCTGGTACTCGGGTGCAACATTCCAGACGCTTTACTAACACTCTCCCGACTTGGAGAGTCAGTGCCTTTAACCTCCTGTTTGGCCCAGTTTGCAATTTCTGCGGAAGATGAACAGGAATAGGGAGAACCAATGACAGACTAGCTGGAGGTGTCTGGACGGGCAAATTTAACTCTCATTTCCCACCAGGAAGAGGAATTAACCAAAGGCTCAGCGTGCCGTGCCGGAACCAGATTAGGGCCTGAAGCCATCCTGCGGTGTTGCGGCCAGCTCACGAGAAAGCGACTTGAAGAAAGGAGCTCAGGGGCACTGTAATTCACAAACCTCCAGAGTTATAAATGACAGCTATCGTCCAAAAATATACTGAAGTAAGGCTGCCAAGAGGACTTGAAAGCGGGGCAGAATTGCAGGAAACCGATTTCAGGAGGTAGACTGGAATTGCATTTAAAGCATAGGAAAAGAGGCAGAACGTCCACAATGATGCACTTGGCCAAAAAGGGCGTATGCGTTTTTTCCTGAATATATTCAGGAAAAAACGCATACGCCCTTTTTGGCCAACCAAGCAAGCTTGCAAAGGAAATCTGCACTACCATGAAGTCTCACTTCCCCCCGGTCAAAAGGGCCATCTGAAAAAAGTGTAAAATCCAGAAAGGCAGGACAGGCCATGGAGAACTGGGAGCCTTGTTATGCTGATGGGCGGGATGTAAATTGCCAACAGCCACCCGGGAGAAGTGTATGGTGTTTCCTGAAACATCTAAAAAACAAAGCAACAGAGCCTAGGGCACTTCCACTTATGGTCCTATAGCTTAGGGAAATTAAAATCAAAAAGACACAGCCACCCCAAAGGTTGGGACGGCTCTGTTTACAAGAACCTGGTTTACGGTACAAGTTCAATATCGCAGAAAGTGAAAAATGGATAAAGAAGTTGTGGTACTTACGTACAATGCAGTATCACTCAGCAATGAAATCTATGTCATCAGGCCCGTAGCAGCATAATGAGTGGATTCAGGTACGATGATTCTAACTGAAATAAGTCACACAGAAAAAGAAACATCATAAGATATCACTAATACACGGCATGTAACCTTGGCTACACAGGAACTGAATTACAAAACAGAACAGGGTCTCAAATTTAGAAACCCAACTTATGCTTGCTTAAGGGGAAAGGTGAGTTGGGGTGCTGCATAAAACCAGAGATTGAAATGAGCACAGATAAAGTTCCTTAAGCCAAATATGGAATAGACAAGAGCTACTCCTTGCTCAACGAAATGGACTCAACACCCCATATTAAATGCCTAAGAGTGTACCTGACTAGGAAGTATCTTAAAACCTATGGATTGCTATGTCTCTGAAAGAGAATCAAGTGTGTGTACAGGGGCATAAACGCAGCAGTGATAGGATTGGAGAGGTTCGGTGAGCAAATGAAGACCCTTTGAAGTCATATTGCATGGTACCCATTCCACGGGTCTCAACTCTCCAGGTTTAAGGTATTCTTCCTTCAGCTAAAACATGCATGTGGAACCCAGAGTATGATCAACCGTGTGATCGGGAGACGTGTTCCAATATGTGTCAGTTTTCGTCCCCTGGTACTCGGGTGCAACATTCCAGACGCTTTACTAACACTCTCCCGACTTGGAGAGTCAGTGCCTTTAACCTCCTGTTTGGCCCAGTTTGCAATTTCTGCGGAAGATGAACAGGAATAGGGAGAACCAATGACAGACTAGCTGGAGGTGTCTGGACGGGCAAATTTAACTCTCATTTCCCACCAGGAAGAGGAATTAACCAAAGGCTCAGCGTGCCGTGCCGGAACCAGATTAGGGCCTGAAGCCATCCTGCGGTGTTGCGGCCAGCTCACGAGAAAGCGACTTGAAGAAAGGAGCTCAGGGGCACTGTAATTCACAAACCTGCAGAGTTATAAATGACAGCTATCGTCCAAAAATATACTGAAGTAAGGCTGCCAAGAGGACTTGAAAGCGGGGCAGAATTGCAGGAAACCGATTTCAGGAGGTAGACTGGAATTGCATTGAAAGCATAGGAAAAGAGGCAGAACGTCCACAATGATGCACTTGGCCAAAAAGGGCGTATGCGTTTTTTCCTGAATATATTCAGGAAAAAACGCATACGCCCTTTTTGGCCAACCAAGCAAGCTTGCAAAGGAAATCTGCACTACAATGAAGTCTCACTTCCCCCCGGTCAAAAGGGCCATCTGAAAAAAGTGTAAAATCCAGAAAGGCAGGACAGGCCATGGAGAACTGGGAGCCTTGTTATGCTGATGGGCGGGATGTCAATTGCCAACAGCCACTCGGGAGAAGTGTATGGTGTTTCCTGAAACATCTAAAAAACAAAGCAACAGAGCCTAGGGCACTTCCACTTATGGTCCTATAGCTTAGGGAAATTAAAATCAAAAGACACAGCCACCCCAAAGGTTGGCACGGCTCTGTTTACAAGAACCTGGTTTACGGTACAAGTTCAATATCGCAGAAAGTGAAAAATGGATAAAGAAGTTGTGGTACTTACGTACAATGCAGTATCACTCAGCAATGAAATCTATGTCATCAGGCCCGTAGCAGCATAATGAGTGGATTCAGGTACGATGATTCTAACTGAAATAAGTCACACAGGAAAAGAAACATCATAAGATATCACTAATACACGGAATGTAAACTTGGCTACACAGGAACTGAATTCCAAAACAGAACAGGGTCTCAAATTTAGAAACCCAACTTATGCTTGCTTAAGGGGAAAGGTGAGTTGGGGTGCTGCATAAAACCAGAGATTGAAATGAGCACAGATAAAGTTCCTTAAGCCAAATATGGAATAGACAAGAGCTACTCCTTGCTCAACGAAATGGACTCAACACCCCATATTAAATGCCTAAGAGTGTACCTGACTAGGAAGTATCTTAAAACCTATGGATTGCTATGTCTCTGAAAGAGAATCAAGTGTGTGTACAGGGGCATAAACGCAGCAGTGATAGGATTGGAGAGGTTCGGTGAGCAAATGAAGACCCTTTGAAGTCATATTGCATGGTACCCATTCCACGGGTCTCAACTCTCCAGGTTTAAGGTATTCTTCCTTCAGCTAAAACATGCATGTGGAACCCAGAGTATGATCAACCGTGTGATCGGGAGACGTGTTCCAATATGTGTCAGTTTTCGTCCCCTGGTACTCGGGTGCAACATTCCAGACGCTTTACTAACACTCTCCCGACTTGGAGAGTCAGTGCCTTTAACCTCCTGTTTGGCCCAGTTTGCAATTTCTGCGGAAGATGAACAGGAATAGGGAGAACCAATGACAGACTAGCTGGAGGTGTCTGGACGGGCAAATTTAACTCTCATTTCCCACCAGGAAGAGGAATTAACCAAAGGCTCAGCGTGCCGTGCCGGAACCAGATTAGGGCCTGAAGCCATCCTGCGGTGTTGCGGCCAGCTCACGAGAAAGCGAGTTGAAGAAAGGAGCTCAGGGGCACTGTAATTCACAAACCTGCAGAGTTATAAATGACAGCTATCGTCCAAAAATATACTGAAGTAAGGCTGCCAAGAGGACTTGAAAGCGGGGCAGAATTGCAGGAAACCGATTTCAGGAGGTAGACTGGAATTGCATTGAAAGCATAGGAAAAGAGGCAGAACGTCCACAATGATGCACTTGGCCAAAAAGGGCGTATGCGTTTTTTCCTGAATATATTCAGGAAAAAACGCATACGCCCTTTTTGGCCAACCAAGCAAGCTTGCAAAGGAAATCTGCACTACAATGAAGTCTCACTTCCCCCCGGTCAAAAGGGCCATCTGAAAAAAGTGTAAAATCCAGAAAGGCAGGACAGGCCATGGAGAACTGGGAGCCTTGTTATGCTGATGGGCGGGATGTCAATTGCCAACAGCCACTCGGGAGAAGTGTATGGTGTTTCCTGAAACATCTAAAAAACAAAGCAACAGAGCCTAGGGCACTTCCACTTATGGTCCTATAGCTTAGGGAAATTAAAATCAAAAGACACAGCCACCCCAAAGGTTGGGACGGCTCTGTTTACAAGAACCTGGTTTACGGTACAAGTTCAATATCGCAGAAAGTGAAAAATGGATAAAGAAGTTGTGGTACTTACGTACAATGCAGTATCACTCAGCAATGAAATCTATGTCATCAGGCCCGTAGCAGCATAATGAGTGGATTCAGGTACGATGATTCTAACTGAAATAAGTCACACAGAAAAAGAAACATCATAAGATATCACTAATACACGGAATGTAAACTTGGCTACACAGGAACTGAATTACAAAACAGAACAGGGTCTCAAATTTAGAAACCCAACTTATGCTTGCTTAAGGGGAAAGGTGAGTTGGGGTGCTGCATAAAACCAGAGATTGAAATGAGCACAGATAAAGTTCCTTAAGCCAAATATGGAATAGACAAGAGCTACTCCTTGCTCAACGAAATGGACTCAACACCCCATATTAAATGCCTAAGAGTGTACCTGACTAGGAAGTATCTTAAAACCTATGGATTGCTATGTCTCTGAAAGAGAATCAAGTGTGTGTACAGGGGCATAAACGCAGCAGTGATAGGATTGGAGAGGTTCGGTGAGCAAATGAAGACCCTTTGAAGTCATATTGCATGGTACCCATTCCACGGGTCTCAACTCTCCAGGTTTAAGGTATTCTTCCTTCAGCTAAAACATGCATGTGGAACCCAGAGTATGATCAACCGTGTGATCGGGAGACGTGTTCCAATATGTGTCAGTTTTCGTCCCCTGGTACTCGGGTGCAACATTCCAGACGCTTTACTAACACTCTCCCGACTTGGAGAGTCAGTGCCTTTAACCTCCTGTTTGGCCCAGTTTGCAATTTCTGCGGAAGATGAACAGGAATAGGGAGAACCAATGACAGACTAGCTGGAGGTGTCTGGACGGGCAAATTTAACTCTCATTTCCCACCAGGAAGAGGAATTAACCAAAGGCTCAGCGTGCCGTGCCGGAACCAGATTAGGGCCTGAAGCCATCCTGCGGTGTTGCGGCCAGCTCACGAGAAAGCGACTTGAAGAAAGGAGCTCAGGGGCACTGTAATTCACAAACCTGCAGAGTTATAAATGACAGCTATCGTCCAAAAATATACTGAAGTAAGGCTGCCAAGAGGACTTGAAAGCGGGGCAGAATTGCAGGAAACCGATTTCAGGAGGTAGACTGGAATTGCATTGAAAGCATAGGAAAAGAGGCAGAACGTCCACAATGATGCACTTGGCCAAAAAGGGCGTATGCGTTTTTTCCTGAATATATTCAGGAAAAAACGCATACGCCCTTTTTGGCCAACCAAGCAAGCTTGCAAAGGAAATCTGCACTACAATGAAGTCTCACTTCCCCCCGGTCAAAAGGGCCATCTGAAAAAAGTGTAAAATCCAGAAAGGCAGGACAGGCCATGGAGAACTGGGAGCCTTGTTATGCTGATGGGCGGGATGTCAATTGCCAACAGCCACTCGGGAGAAGTGTATGGTGTTTCCTGAAACATCTAAAAAACAAAGCAACAGAGCCTAGGGCACTTCCACTTATGGTCCTATAGCTTAGGGAAATTAAAATCAAAAAGACACAGCCACCCCAAAGGTTGGGACGGCTCTGTTTACAAGAACCTGGTTTACGGTACAAGTTCAATATCGCAGAAAGTGAAAAATGGATAAAGAAGTTGTGGTACTTACGTACAATGCAGTATCACTCAGCAATGAAATCTATGTCATCAGGCCCGTAGCAGCATAATGAGTGGATTCAGGTACGATGATTCTAACTGAAATAAGTCACACAGGAAAAGAAACATCATAAGATATCACTAATACACGGAATGTAAACTTGGCTACACAGGAACTGAATTCCAAAACAGAACAGGGTCTCAAATTTAGAAACCCAACTTATGCTTGCTTAAGGGGAAAGGTGAGTTGGGGTGCTGCATAAAACCAGAGATTGAAATGAGCACAGATAAAGTTCCTTAAGCCAAATATGGAATAGACAAGAGCTACTCCTTGCTCAACGAAATGGACTCAACACCCCATATTAAATGCCTAAGAGTGTACCTGACTAGGAAGTATCTTAAAACCTATGGATTGCTATGTCTCTGAAAGAGAATCAAGTGTGTGTACAGGGGCATAAACGCAGCAGTGATAGGATTGGAGAGGTTCGGTGAGCAAATGAAGACCTTTGAAGTCATATTGCATGGTACCCATTCCACGGGTCTCAACTCTCCAGGTTTAAGGTATTCTTCCTTCAGCTAAAACATGCATGTGGAACCCAGAGTATGATCAACCGTGTGATCGGGAGACGTGTTCCAATATGTGTCAGTTTTCGTCCCCTGGTACTCGGGTGCAACATTCCAGACGCTTTACTAACACTCTCCCGACTTGGAGAGTCAGTGCCTTTAACCTCCTGTTTGGCCCAGTTTGCAATTTCTGCGGAAGATGAACAGGAATAGGGAGAACCAATGACAGACTAGCTGGAGGTGTCTGGACGGGCAAATTTAACTCTCATTTCCCACCAGGAAGAGGAATTAACCAAAGGCTCAGCGTGCCGTGCCGGAACCAGATTAGGGCCTGAAGCCATCCTGCGGTGTTGCGGCCAGCTCACGAGAAAGCGAGTTGAAGAAAGGAGCTCAGGGGCACTGTAATTCACAAACCTGCAGAGTTATAAATGACAGCTATCGTCCAAAAATATACTGAAGTAAGGCTGCCAAGAGGACTTGAAAGCGGGGCAGAATTGCAGGAAACCGATTTCAGGAGGTAGACTGGAATTGCATTGAAAGCATAGGAAAAGAGGCAGAACGTCCACAATGATGCACTTGGCCAAAAAGGGCGTATGCGTTTTTTCCTGAATATATTCAGGAAAAAACGCATACGCCCTTTTTGGCCAACCAAGCAAGCTTGCAAAGGAAATCTGCACTACCATGAAGTCTCACTTCCCCCCGGTCAAAAGGGCCATCTGAAAAAAGTGTAAAATCCAGAAAGGCAGGACAGGCCATGGAGAACTGGGAGCCTTGTTATGCTGATGGGCGGGATGTCAATTGCCAACAGCCACTCGGGAGAAGTGTATGGTGTTTCCTGAAACATCTAAAAAACAAAGCAACAGAGCCTAGGGCACTTCCACTTATGGTCCTATAGCTTAGGGAAATTAAAATCAAAAAGACACAGCCACCCCAAAGGTTGGGACGGCTCTGTTTACAAGAACCTGGTTTACGGTACAAGTTCAATATCGCAGAAAGTGAAAAATGGATAAAGAAGTTGTGGTACTTACGTACAATGCAGTATCACTCAGCAATGAAATCTATGTCATCAGGCCCGTAGCAGCATAATGAGTGGATTCAGGTACGATGATTCTAACTGAAATAAGTCACACAGGAAAAGAAACATCATAAGATATCACTAATACACGGAATGTAAACTTGGCTACACAGGAACTGAATTACAAAACAGAACAGGGTCTCAAATTTAGAAACCCAACTTATGCTTGCTTAAGGGGAAAGGTGAGTTGGGGTGCTGCATAAAACCAGAGATTGAAATGAGCACAGATAAAGTTCCTTAAGCCAAATATGGAATAGACAAGAGCTACTCCTTGCTCAACGAAATGGACTCAACACCCCATATTAAATGCCTAAGAGTGTACCTGACTAGGAAGTATCTTAAAACCTATGGATTGCTATGTCTCTGAAAGAGAATCAAGTGTGTGTACAGGGGCATAAACGCAGCAGTGATAGGATTGGAGAGGTTCGGTGAGCAAATGAAGACCTTTGAAGTCATATTGCATGGTACCCATTCCACGGGTCTCAACTCTCCAGGTTTAAGGTATTCTTCCTTCAGCTAAAACATGCATGTGGAACCCAGAGTATGATCAACCGTGTGATCGGGAGACGTGTTCCAATATGTGTCAGTTTTCGTCCCCTGGTACTCGGGTGCAACATTCCAGACGCTTTACTAACACTCTCCCGACTTGGAGAGTCAGTGCCTTTAACCTCCTGTTTGGCCCAGTTTGCAATTTCTGCGGAAGATGAACAGGAATAGGGAGAACCAATGACAGACTAGCTGGAGGTGTCTGGACGGGCAAATTTAACTCTCATTTCCCACCAGGAAGAGGAATTAACCAAAGGCTCAGCGTGCCGTGCCGGAACCAGATTAGGGCCTGAAGCCATCCTGCGGTGTTGCGGCCAGCTCACGAGAAAGCGAGTTGAAGAAAGGAGCTCAGGGGCACTGTAATTCACAAACCTGCAGAGTTATAAATGACAGCTATCGTCCAAAAATATACTGAAGTAAGGCTGCCAAGAGGACTTGAAAGCGGGGCAGAATTGCAGGAAACCGATTTCAGGAGGTAGACTGGAATTGCATTGAAAGCATAGGAAAAGAGGCAGAACGTCCACAATGATGCACTTGGCCAAAAAGGGCGTATGCGTTTTTTCCTGAATATATTCAGGAAAAAACGCATACGCCCTTTTTGGCCAACCAAGCAAGCTTGCAAAGGAAATCTGCACTACAATGAAGTCTCACTTCCCCCCGGTCAAAAGGGCCATCTGAAAAAAGTGTAAAATCCAGAAAGGCAGGACAGGCCATGGAGAACTGGGAGCCTTGTTATGCTGATGGGCGGGATGTCAATTGCCAACAGCCACTCGGGAGAAGTGTATGGTGTTTCCTGAAACATCTAAAAAACAAAGCAACAGAGCCTAGGGCACTTCCACTTATGGTCCTATAGCTTAGGGAAATTAAAATCAAAAGACACAGCCACCCCAAAGGTTGGGACGGCTCTGTTTACAAGAACCTGGTTTACGGTACAAGTTCAATATCGCAGAAAGTGAAAAATGGATAAAGAAGTTGTGGTACTTACGTACAATGCAGTATCACTCAGCAATGAAATCTATGTCATCAGGCCCGTAGCAGCATAATGAGTGGATTCAGGTACGATGATTCTAACTGAAATAAGTCACACAGAAAAAGAAACATCATAAGATATCACTAATACACGGAATGTAAACTTGGCTACACAGGAACTGAATTACAAAACAGAACAGGGTCTCAAATTTAGAAACCCAACTTATGCTTGCTTAAGGGGAAAGGTGAGTTGGGGTGCTGCATAAAACCAGAGATTGAAATGAGCACAGATAAAGTTCCTTAAGCCAAATATGGAATAGACAAGAGCTACTCCTTGCTCAACGAAATGGACTCAACACCCCATATTAAATGCCTAAGAGTGTACCTGACTAGGAAGTATCTTAAAACCTATGGATTGCTATGTCTCTGAAAGAGAATCAAGTGTGTGTACAGGGGCATAAACGCAGCAGTGATAGGATTGGAGAGGTTCGGTGAGCAAATGAAGACCCTTTGAAGTCATATTGCATGGTACCCATTCCACGGGTCTCAACTCTCCAGGTTTAAGGTATTCTTCCTTCAGCTAAAACATGCATGTGGAACCCAGAGTATGATCAACCGTGTGATCGGGAGACGTGTTCCAATATGTGTCAGTTTTCGTCCCCTGGTACTCGGGTGCAACATTCCAGACGCTTTACTAACACTCTCCCGACTTGGAGAGTCAGTGCCTTTAACCTCCTGTTTGGCCCAGTTTGCAATTTCTGCGGAAGATGAACAGGAATAGGGAGAACCAATGACAGACTAGCTGGAGGTGTCTGGACGGGCAAATTTAACTCTCATTTCCCACCAGGAAGAGGAATTAACCAAAGGCTCAGCGTGCCGTGCCGGAACCAGATTAGGGCCTGAAGCCATCCTGCGGTGTTGCGGCCAGCTCACGAGAAAGCGACTTGAAGAAAGGAGCTCAGGGGCACTGTAATTCACAAACCTGCAGAGTTATAAATGACAGCTATCGTCCAAAAATATACTGAAGTAAGGCTGCCAAGAGGACTTGAAAGCGGGGCAGAATTGCAGGAAACCGATTTCAGGAGGTAGACTGGAATTGCATTGAAAGCATAGGAAAAGAGGCAGAACGTCCACAATGATGCACTTGGCCAAAAAGGGCGTATGCGTTTTTTCCTGAATATATTCAGGAAAAAACGCATACGCCCTTTTTGGCCAACCAAGCAAGCTTGCAAAGGAAATCTGCACTACAATGAAGTCTCACTTCCCCCCGGTCAAAAGGGCCATCTGAAAAAAGTGTAAAATCCAGAAAGGCAGGACAGGCCATGGAGAACTGGGAGCCTTGTTATGCTGATGGGCGGGATGTCAATTGCCAACAGCCACTCGGGAGAAGTGTATGGTGTTTCCTGAAACATCTAAAAAACAAAGCAACAGAGCCTAGGGCACTTCCACTTATGGTCCTATAGCTTAGGGAAATTAAAATCAAAAAGACACAGCCACCCCAAAGGTTGGGACGGCTCTGTTTACAAGAACCTGGTTTACGGTACAAGTTCAATATCGCAGAAAGTGAAAAATGGATAAAGAAGTTGTGGTACTTACGTACAATGCAGTATCACTCAGCAATGAAATCTATGTCATCAGGCCCGTAGCAGCATAATGAGTGGATTCAGGTACGATGATTCTAACTGAAATAAGTCACACAGGAAAAGAAACATCATAAGATATCACTAATACACGGAATGTAAACTTGGCTACACAGGAACTGAATTACAAAACAGAACAGGGTCTCAAATTTAGAAACCCAACTTATGCTTGCTTAAGGGGAAAGGTGAGTTGGGGTGCTGCATAAAACCAGAGATTGAAATGAGCACAGATAAAGTTCCTTAAGCCAAATATGGAATAGACAAGAGCTACTCCTTGCTCAACGAAATGGACTCAACACCCCATATTAAATGCCTAAGAGTGTACCTGACTAGGAAGTATCTTAAAACCTATGGATTGCTATGTCTCTGAAAGAGAATCAAGTGTGTGTACAGGGGCATAAACGCAGCAGTGATAGGATTGGAGAGGTTCGGTGAGCAAATGAAGACCTTTGAAGTCATATTGCATGGTACCCATTCCACGGGTCTCAACTCTCCAGGTTTAAGGTATTCTTCCTTCAGCTAAAACATGCATGTGGAACCCAGAGTATGATCAACCGTGTGATCGGGAGACGTGTTCCAATATGTGTCAGTTTTCGTCCCCTGGTACTCGGGTGCAACATTCCAGACGCTTTACTAACACTCTCCCGACTTGGAGAGTCAGTGCCTTTAACCTCCTGTTTGGCCCAGTTTGCAATTTCTGCGGAAGATGAACAGGAATAGGGAGAACCAATGACAGACTAGCTGGAGGTGTCTGGACGGGCAAATTTAACTCTCATTTCCCACCAGGAAGAGGAATTAACCAAAGGCTCAGCGTGCCGTGCCGGAACCAGATTAGGGCCTGAAGCCATCCTGCGGTGTTGCGGCCAGCTCACGAGAAAGCGAGTTGAAGAAAGGAGCTCAGGGGCACTGTAATTCACAAACCTGCAGAGTTATAAATGACAGCTATCGTCCAAAAATATACTGAAGTAAGGCTGCCAAGAGGACTTGAAAGCGGGGCAGAATTGCAGGAAACCGATTTCAGGAGGTAGACTGGAATTGCATTGAAAGCATAGGAAAAGAGGCAGAACGTCCACAATGATGCACTTGGCCAAAAAGGGCGTATGCGTTTTTTCCTGAATATATTCAGGAAAAAACGCATACGCCCTTTTTGGCCAACCAAGCAAGCTTGCAAAGGAAATCTGCACTACCATGAAGTCTCACTTCCCCCCGGTCAAAAGGGCCATCTGAAAAAAGTGTAAAATCCAGAAAGGCAGGACAGGCCATGGAGAACTGGGAGCCTTGTTATGCTGATGGGCGGGATGTCAATTGCCAACAGCCACTCGGGAGAAGTGTATGGTGTTTCCTGAAACATCTAAAAAACAAAGCAACAGAGCCTAGGGCACTTCCACTTATGGTCCTATAGCTTAGGGAAATTAAAATCAAAAAGACACAGCCACCCCAAAGGTTGGGACAGCTCTGTTTACAAGAACCTGGTTTACGGTACAAGTTCAATATCGCAGAAAGTGAAAAATGGATAAAGAAGTTGTGGTACTTACGTACAATGCAGTATCACTCAGCAATGAAATCTATGTCATCAGGCCCGTAGCAGCATAATGAGTGGATTCAGGTACGATGATTCTAACTGAAATAAGTCACACAGAAAAAGAAACATCATAAGATATCACTAATACACGGCATGTAACCTTGGCTACACAGGAACTGAATTACAAAACAGAACAGGGTCTCAAATTTAGAAACCCAACTTATGCTTGCTTAAGGGGAAAGGTGAGTTGGGGTGCTGCATAAAACCAGAGATTGAAATGAGCACAGATAAAGTTCCTTAAGCCAAATATGGAATAGACAAGAGCTACTCCTTGCTCAACGAAATGGACTCAACACCCCATATTAAATGCCTAAGAGTGTACCTGACTAGGAAGTATCTTAAAACCTATGGATTGCTATGTCTCTGAAAGAGAATCAAGTGTGTGTACAGGGGCATAAACGCAGCAGTGATAGGATTGGAGAGGTTCGGTGAGCAAATGAAGACCCTTTGAAGTCATATTGCATGGTACCCATTCCACGGGTCTCAACTCTCCAGGTTTAAGGTATTCTTCCT
This sequence comes from Lagenorhynchus albirostris, assembly GCF_949774975.1. Lineage (NCBI taxonomy): Eukaryota > Metazoa > Chordata > Mammalia > Artiodactyla > Delphinidae > Lagenorhynchus > Lagenorhynchus albirostris. The sequence continues at coordinate 376,251 of NW_026783518.1, read as the reverse complement.
TCAGCTAAAACATGCATGTGGAACCCAGAGTATGATCAACCGTGTGATCGGGAGACGTGTTCCAATATGTCTCAGTTTTCGTCCCCTGGTACTCGGGTGCAACATTCCAGACGCTTTACTAACACTCTCCCGACTTGGAGAGTCAGTGCCTTTAACCTCCTGTTTGGCCCAGTTTGCAATTTCTGCGGAAGATGAACAGGAATAGGGAGAACCAATGACAGACTAGCTGGAGGTGTCTGGACGGGCAAATTTAACTCTCATTTCCCACCAGGAAGAGGAATTAACCAAAGGCTCAGCGTGCCGTGCCGGAACCAGATTAGGGCCTGAAGCCATCCTGCGGTGTTGCGGCCAGCTCACGAGAAAGCGAGTTGAAGAAAGGAGCTCAGGGGCACTGTAATTCACAAACCTGCAGAGTTATAAATGACAGCTATCGTCCAAAAATATACTGAAGTAAGGCTGCCAAGAGGACTTGAAAGCGGGGCAGAATTGCAGGAAACCGATTTCAGGAGGTAGACTGGAATTGCATTGAAAGCATAGGAAAAGAGGCAGAACGTCCATAATGATGCACTTGGCCAAAAAGGGCGTATGCGTTTTTTCCTGAATATATTCAGGAAAAAACGCATACGCCCTTTTTGGCCAACCAAGCAAGCTTGCAAAGGAAATCTTCACTACAATGAAGTCTCACTTCCCCCCGGTCAAAAGGGCCATCTGAAAAAAGTGTAAAATCCAGAAAGGCAGGACAGGCCATGGAGAACTGGGAGCCTTGTTATGCTGATGGGCGGGATGTCAATTGCCAACAGCCACTCGGGAGAAGTGTATGGTGTTTCCTGAAACATCTAAAAAACAAAGCAACAGAGCCTAGGGCACTTCCACTTATGGTCCTATAGCTTAGGGAAATTAAAATCAAAAGACACAGCCACCCCAAAGGTTGGGACGGCTCTGTTTACAAGAACCTGGTTTACGGTACAAGTTCAATATCGCAGAAAGTGAAAAATGGATAAAGAAGTTGTGGTACTTACGTACAATGCAATATCACTCAGCAATGAAATCTATGTCATCAGGCCCGTAGCAGCATAATGAGTGGATTCAGGTACGATGATTCTAACTGAAATAAGTCACACAGAAAAAGAAACATCATAAGATATCACTAATACACGGAATGTAAACTTGGCTACACAGGAACTGAATTACAAAACAGAACAGGGTCTCAAATTTAGAAACCCAACTTATGCTTGCTTAAGGGGAAAGGTGAGTTGGGGTGCTGCATAAAACCAGAGATTGAAATGAGCACAGATAAAGTTCCTTAAGCCAAATATGGAATAGACAAGAGCTACTCCTTGCTCAACGAAATGGACTCAACACCCCATATTAAATGCCTAAGAGTGTACCTGACTAGGAAGTATCTTAAAACCTATGGATTGCTATGTCTCTGAAAGAGAATCAAGTGTGTGTACAGGGGCATAAACGCAGCAGTGATAGGATTGGAGAGGTTCGGTGAGCAAATGAAGACCCTTTGAAGTCATATTGCATGGTACCCATTCCACGGGTCTCAACTCTCCAGGTTTAAGGTATTCTTCCTTCAGCTAAAACATGCATGTGGAACCCAGAGTATGATCAACCGTGTGATCGGGAGACGTGTTCCAATATGTGTCAGTTTTCGTCCCCTGGTACTCGGGTGCAACATTCCAGACGCTTTACTAACACTCTCCCGACTTGGAGAGTCAGTGCCTTTAACCTCCTGTTTGGCCCAGTTTGCAATTTCTGCGGAAGATGAACAGGAATAGGGAGAACCAATGACAGACTAGCTGGAGGTGTCTGGACGGGCAAATTTAACTCTCATTTCCCACCAGGAAGAGGAATTAACCAAAGGCTCAGCGTGCCGTGCCGGAACCAGATTAGGGCCTGAAGCCATCCTGCGGTGTTGCGGCCAGCTCACGAGAAAGCGAGTTGAAGAAAGGAGCTCAGGGGCACTGTAATTCACAAACCTGCAGAGTTATAAATGACAGCTATCGTCCAAAAATATACTGAAGTAAGGCTGCCAAGAGGACTTGAAAGCGGGGCAGAATTGCAGGAAACCGATTTCAGGAGGTAGACTGGAATTGCATTTAAAGCATAGGAAAAGAGGCAGAACGTCCACAATGATGCACTTGGCCAAAAAGGGCGTATGCGTTTTTTCCTGAATATATTCAGGAAAAAACGCATACGCCCTTTTTGGCCAACCAAGCAAGCTTGCAAAGGAAATCTGCACTACAATGAAGTCTCACTTCCCCCCGGTCAAAAGGGCCATCTGAAAAAAGTGTAAAATCCAGAAAGGCAGGACAGGCCATGGAGAACTGGGAGCCTTGTTATGCTGATGGGCGGGATGTAAATTGCCAACAGCCACTCGGGAGAAGTGTATGGTGTTTCCTGAAACATCTAAAAAACAAAGCAACAGAGCCTAGGGCACTTCCACTTATGGTCCTATAGCTTAGGGAAATTAAAATCAAAAGACACAGCCACCCCAAAGGTTGGGACGGCTCTGTTTACAAGAACCTGGTTTACGGTACAAGTTCAATATCGCAGAAAGTGAAAAATGGATAAAGAAGTTGTGGTACTTACGTACAATGCAGTATCACTCAGCAATGAAATCTATGTCATCAGGCCCGTAGCAGCATAATGAGTGGATTCAGGTACGATGATTCTAACTGAAATAAGTCACACAGAAAAAGAAACATCATAAGATATCACTAATACACGGAATGTAAACTTGGCTACACAGGAACTGAATTCCAAAACAGAACAGGGTCTCAAATTTAGAAACCCAACTTATGCTTGCTTAAGGGGAAAGGTGAGTTGGGGTGCTGCATAAAACCAGAGATTGAAATGAGCACAGATAAAGTTCCTTAAGCCAAATATGGAATAGACAAGAGCTACTCCTTGCTCAACGAAATGGACTCAACACCCCATATTAAATGCCTAAGAGTGTACCTGACTAGGAAGTATCTTAAAACCTATGGATTGCTATGTCTCTGAAAGAGAATCAAGTGTGTGTACAGGGGCATAAACGCAGCAGTGATAGGATTGGAGAGGTTCGGTGAGCAAATGAAGACCCTTTGAAGTCATATTGCATGGTACCCATTCCACGGGTCTCAACTCTCCAGGTTTAAGGTATTCTTCCTTCAGCTAAAACATGCATGTGGAACCCAGAGTATGATCAACCGTGTGATTGGGAGACGTGTTCCAATATGTCTCAGTTTTCGTCCCCTGGTACTCGGGTGCAACATTCCAGACGCTTTACTAACACTCTCCCGACTTGGAGAGTCAGTGCCTTTAACCTCCTGTTTGGCCCAGTTTGCAATTTCTGCGGAAGATGAACAGGAATAGGGAGAACCAATGACAGACTAGCTGGAGGTGTCTGGACGGGCAAATTTAACTCTCATTTCCCACCAGGAATAGGAATTAACCAAAGGCTCAGCATGCCGTGCTGGAACCAGATTAGGGCCTGAAGCCATCCTGCGGTGTTGCGGCCAGCTCACGAGAAAGCGAGTTGAAGAAAGGAGCTCAGGGGCACTGTAATTCACAAACCTGCAGAGTTATAAATGACAGCTATCGTCCAAAAATATACTGAAGTAAGGCTGCCAAGAGGACTTGAAAGCGGGGCAGAATTGCAGGAAACCGATTTCAGGAGGTAGACTGGAATTGCATTGAAAGCATAGGAAAAGAGGCAGAACGTCCACAATGATGCACTTGGCCAAAAAGGGCGTATGCGTTTTTTCCTGAATATATTCAGGAAAAAACGCATACGCCCTTTTTGGCCAACCAAGCAAGCTTGCAAAGGAAATCTGCACTACAATGAAGTGTCACTTCCCCCCGGTCAAAAGGGCCATCTGAAAAAAGTGTAAAATCCAGAAAGGCAGGACAGGCCATGGAGAACTGGGAGCCTTGTTATGCTGATGGGCGGGATGTAAATTGCCAACAGCCACTCGGGAGAAGTGTATGGTGTTTCCTGAAACATCTAAAAAACAAAGCAACAGAGCCTAGGGCACTTCCATTTATGGTCCTATAGCTTAGGGAAATTAAAATCAAAAGACACAGCCACCCCAAAGGTTGGGACGGCTCTGTTTACAAGAACCTGGTTTACGGTACAAGTTCAATATCGCAGAAAGTGAAAAATGGATAAAGAAGTTGTGGTACTTACGTACAATGCAGTATCACTCAGCAATGAAATCTATGTCATCAGGCCCGTAGCAGCATAATGAGTGGATTCAGGTACGATGATTCTAACTGAAATAAGTCACACAGAAAAAGAAACATCATAAGATATCACTAATACACGGAATGTAAACTTGGCTACACAGGAACTGAATTCCAAAACAGAACAGGGTCTCAAATTTAGAAACCCAACTAATGCTTGCTTAAGGGGAAAGGTGAGTTGGGGTGCTGCATAAAACCAGAGATTGAAATGAGCACAGATAAAGTTCCTTAAGCCAAATATGGAATAGACAAGAGCTACTCCTTGCTCAACGAAATGGACTCAACACCCCATATTAAATGCCTAAGAGTGTACCTGACTAGGAAGTATCTTAAAACCTATGGATTGCTATGTCTCTGAAAGAGAATCAAGTGTGTGTACAGGGGCATAAACGCAGCAGTGATAGGATTGGAGAGGTTCGGTGAGCAAATGAAGACCCTTTGAAGTCATATTGCATGGTACCCATTCCACGGGTCTCAACTCTCCAGGTTTAAGGTATTCTTCCTTCAGCTAAAACATGCATGTGGAACCCAGAGTATGATCAACCGTGTGATCGGGAGACGTGTTCCAATATGTGTCAGTTTTCGTCCCCTGGTACTCGGGTGCAACATTCCAGACGCTTTACTAACACTCTCCCGACTTGGAGAGTCAGTGCCTTTAACCTCCTGTTTGGCCCAGTTTGCAATTTCTGCGGAAGATGAACAGGAATAGGGAGAACCAATGACAGACTAGCTGGAGGTGTCTGGGCGGGCAAATTTAACTCTCATTTCCCACCAGGAAGAGGAATTAACCAAAGGCTCAGCGTGCCGTGCCCGAACCAGATTAGGGCCTGAAGCCATCCTGTGGTGTTGCGGCCAGCTCACGAGAAAGCGAGTTGAAGAAAGGAGCTCAGGGGCACTGTAATTCACAAACCTGCAGAGTTATAAATGACAGCTATCGTCCAAAAATATACTGAAGTAAGGCTGCCAAGAGGACTTGAAAGCGGGGCAGAATTGCAGGAAACCGATTTCAGGAGGTAGACTGGAATTGCATTGAAAGCATAGGAAAAGAGGCAGAACGTCCACAATGATGCACTTGGCCAAAAAGGGCGTATGCGTTTTTTCCTGAATATATTCAGGAAAAAACGCATACGCCCTTTTTGGCCAACCAAGCAAGCTTGCAAAGGAAATCTGCACTACAATGAAGTGTCACTTCCCCCCGGTCAAAAGGGCCATCTGAAAAAAGTGTAAAATCCAGAAAGGCAGGACAGGCCATGGAGAACTGGGAGCCTTGTTATGCTGATGGGCGGGATGTCAATTGCCAACAGCCACTCGGGAGAAGTGTATGGTGTTTCCTGAAACATCTAAAAAACAAAGCAACAGAGCCTAGGGCACTTCCACTTATGGTCCTATAGCTTAGGGAAATTAAAATCAAAAGACACAGCCACCCCAAAGGTTGGGACGGCTCTGTTTACAAGAACCTGGTTTACGGTACAAGTTCAATATCGCAGAAAGTGAAAAATGGATAAAGAAGTTGTGGTACTTACGTACAATGCAGTATCACTCAGCAATGAAATCTATGTCATCAGGCCCGTAGCAGCATAATGAGTGGATTCAGGTACGATGATTCTAACTGAAATAAGTCACACAGAAAAAGAAACATCATAAGATATCACTAATACACGGAATGTAACCTTGGCTACACAGGAACTGAATTCCAAAACAGAACAGGGTCTCAAATTTAGAAACCCAACTTATGCTTGCTTAAGGGGAAAGGTGAGTTGGGGTGCTGCATAAAACCAGAGATTGAAATGAGCACAGATAAAGTTCCTTAAGCCAAATATGGAATAGACAAGAGCTACTCCTTGCTCAACGAAATGGACTCAACACCCCATATTAAATGCCTAAGAGTGTACCTGACTAGGAAGTATCTTAAAACCTATGGATTGCTATGTCTCTGAAAGAGAATCAAGTGTGTGTACAGGGGCATAAACGCAGCAGTGATAGGATTGGAGAGGTTCGGTGAGCAAATGAAGACCCTTTGAAGTCATATTGCATGGTACCCATTCCACGGGTCTCAACTCTCCAGGTTTAAGGTATTCTTCCTTCAGCTAAAACATGCATGTGGAACCCAGAGTATGATCAACCGTGTGATCGGGATACGTGTTCCAATATGTGTCAGTTTTCATACCCTGGTACTCGGGTGCAACATTCCAGACGCTTTACTAACACTCTCCCGACTTGGAGAGTCAGTGCCTTTAACCTCCTGTTTGGCCCAGTTTGCAATTTCTGCGGAAGATGAACAGGAATAGGGAGAACCAATGACAGACTAGCTGGAGGTGTCTGGACGGGCAAATTTAACTCTCATTTCCCACCAGGAAGAGGAATTAACCAAAGGCTCAGCGTGCCGTGCCGGAACCAGATTAGGGCCTGAAGCCATCCTGCGGTGTTGCGGCCAGCTCACGAGAAAGCGAGTTGAAGAAAGGAGCTCAGGGACACTGTAATTCACAAACCTGCAGAGTTATAAATGACAGCTATCGTCCAAAAATATACTGAAGTAAGGCTGCCAAGAGGACTTGAAAGCGGGGCAGAATTGCAGGAAACCGATTTCAGGAGGTAGACTGGAATTGCATTGAAAGCATAGGAAAAGAGGCAGAACGTCCACAATGATGCACTTGGCCAAAAAGGGCGTATGCGTTTTTTCCTGAATATATTCAGGAAAAAACGCATACGCCCTTTTTGGCCAACCAAGCAAGCTTGCAAAGGAAATCTGCACTACAATGAAGTCTCACTTCCCCCCGGTCAAAAGGGCCATCTGAAAAAAGTGTAAAATCCAGAAAGGCAGGACAGGCCATGGAGAACTGGGAGCCTTGTTATGCTGATGGGCGGGATGTAAATTGCCAACAGCCACCCGGGAGAAGTGTATGGTGTTTCCTGAAACATCTAAAAAACAAAGCAACAGAGCCTAGGGCACTTCCACTTATGGTCCTATAGCTTAGGGAAATTAAAATCAAAAGACACAGCCACCCCAAAGGTTGGGACGGCTCTGTTTACAAGAACCTGGTTTACGGTACAAGTTCAATATCGCAGAAAGTGAAAAATGGATAAAGAAGTTGTGGTACTTACGTACAATGCAGTATCACTCAGCAATGAAATCTATGTCATCAGGCCCGTAGCAGCATAATGAGTGGATTCAGGTACGATGATTCTAACTGAAATAAGTCACACAGAAAAAGAAACATCATAAGATATCACTAATACACGGAATGTAACCTTGGCTACACAGGAACTGAATTCCAAAACAGAACAGGGTCTCAAATTTAGAAACCCAACTTATGCTTGCTTAAGGGGAAAGGTGAGTTGGGGTGCTGCATAAAACCAGAGATTGAAATGAGCACAGATAAAGTTCCTTAAGCCAAATATGGAATAGACAAGAGCTACTCCTTGCTCAACGAAATGGACTCAACACCCCATATTAAATGCCTAAGAGTGTACCTGACTAGGAAGTATCTTAAAACCTATGGATTGCTATGTCTCTGAAAGAGAATCAAGTGTGTGTACAGGGGCATAAACGCAGCAGTGATAGGATTGGAGAGGTTCGGTGAGCAAATGAAGACCCTTTGAAGTCATATTGCATGGTACCCATTCCACGGGTCTCAACTCTCCAGGTTTAAGGTATTCTTCCTTCAGCTAAAACATGCATGTGGAACCCAGAGTATGATCAACCGTGTGATCGGGAGACGTGTTCCAATATGTGTCAGTTTTCGTCCCCTGGTACTCGGGTGCAACATTCCAGACGCTTTACTAACACTCTCCCGACTTGGAGTGTCAGTGCCTTTAACCTCCTGTTTGGCCCAGTTTGCAATTTCTGCGGAAGATGAACAGGAATAGGGAGAACCAATGACAGACTAGCTGGAGGTGTCTGGACGGGCAAATTTAACTCTCATTTCCCACCAGGAAGAGGAATTAACCAAAGGCTCAGCATGCCGTGCCGGAACCAGATTAGGGCCTGAAGCCATCCTGCGGTGTTGCGGCCAGCTCACGAGAAAGCGAGTTGAAGAAAGGAGCTCAGGGGCACTGTAATTCACAAACCTGCAGAGTTATAAATGACAGCTATCGTCCAAAAATATACTGAAGTAAGGCTGCCAAGAGGACTTGAAAGCGGGGCAGAATTGCAGGAAACCGATTTCAGGAGGTAGACTGGAATTGCATTGAAAGCATAGGAAAAGAGGCAGAACGTCCACAATGACGCACTTGGCCAAAAAGGGCGTATGCGTTTTTTCCTGAATATATTCAGGAAAAAACGCATACGCCCTTTTTGGCCAACCAAGCAAGCTTGCAAAGGAAATCTGCACTACAATGAAGTCTCACTTCCCCCCGGTCAAAAGGGCCATCTGAAAAAAGTGTAAAATCCAGAAAGGCAGGACAGGCCATGGAGAACTGGGAGCCTTGTTATGCTGATGGGCGGGATGTAAATTGCCAACAGCCACCCGGGAGAAGTGTATGGTGTTTCCTGAAACATCTAAAAAACAAAGCAACAGAGCCTAGGGCACTTCCACTTATGGTCCTATAGCTTAGGGAAATTAAAATCAAAAGACACAGCCACCCCAAAGGTTGGGACGGCTCTGTTTACAAGAACCTGGTTTACGGTACAAGTTCAATATCGCAGAAAGTGAAAAATGGATAAAGAAGTTGTGGTACTTACGTACAATGCAGTATCACTCAGCAATGAAATCTATGTCATCAGGCCCGTAGCAGCATAATGAGTGGATTCAGGTACGATGATTCTAACTGAAATAAGTCACACAGGAAAAGAAACATCATAAGATATCACTAATACACGGAATGTAACCTTGGCTACACAGGAACTGAATTACAAAACAGAACAGGGTCTCAAATTTAGAAACCCAACTTATGCTTGCTTAAGGGGAAAGGTGAGTTGGGGTGCTGCATAAAACCAGAGATTGAAGTGAGCACAGATAAAGTTCCTTAAGCCAAATATGGAATAGACAAGAGCTACTCCTTGCTCAACGAAATGGACTCAACACCCCATATTAAATGCCTAAGAGTGTACCTGACTAGGAAGTATCTTAAAACCTATGGATTGCTATGTCTCTGAAAGAGAATCAAGTGTGTGTACAGGGGCATAAACGCAGCAGTGATAGGATTGGAGAGGTTCGGTGAGCAAATGAAGACCCTTTGAAGTCATATTGCATGGTACCCATTCCACGGGTCTCAACTCTCCAGGTTTAAGGTATTCTTCCTTCAGCTAAAACATGCATGTGGAACCCAGAGTATGATCAACCGTGTGATCGGGAGACGTGTTCCAATATGTGTCAGTTTTCATACCCTGGTACTCGGGTGCAACATTCCAGACGTTTTACTAACACTCTCCCGACTTGGAGAGTCAGTGCCTTTAACCTCCTGTTTGGCCCAGTTTGCAATTTCTGCGGAAGATGAACAGGAATAGGGAGAACCAATGACAGACTAGCTGGAGGTGTCTGGACGGGCAAATTTAACTCTCATTTCCCACCAGGAAGAGGAATTAACCAAAGGCTCAGCGTGCCGTGCCGGAACCAGATTAGGGCCTGAAGCCATCCTGCGGTGTTGCGGCCAGCTCACGAGAAAGCGAGTTGAAGAAAGGAGCTCAGGGGCACTGTAATTCACAAACCTGCAGAGTTATAAATGACAGCTATCGTCCAAAAATATACTGAAGTAAGGCTGCCAAGAGGACTTGAAAGCGGGGCAGAATTGCAGGAAACCGATTTCAGGAGGTAGACTGGAATTGCATTGAAAGCATAGGAAAAGAGGCAGAACGTCCACAATGATGCACTTGGCCAAAAAGGGCGTATGCGTTTTTTCCTGAATATATTCAGGAAAAAACGCATACGCCCTTTTTGGCCAACCAAGCAAGCTTGCAAAGGAAATCTGCACTACAATGAAGTCTCACTTCCCCCCCGGTCAAAAGGGCCATCTGAAAAAAGTGTAAAATCCAGAAAGGCAGGACAGGCCATGGAGAACTGGGAGCCTTGTTATGCTGATGGGCGGGATGTAAATTGCCAACAGCCACTCGGGAGAAGTGTATGGTGTTTCCTGAAACATCTAAAAAACAAAGCAACAGAGCCTAGGGCACTTCCACTTATGGTCCTATAGCTTAGGGAAATTAAAATCAAAAGACACAGCCACCCCAAAGGTTGGGACGGCTCTGTTTACAAGAACCTGGTTTACGGTACAAGTTCAATATCGCAGAAAGTGAAAAATGGATAAAGAAGTTGTGGTACTTACGTACAATGCAGTATCACTCAGCAATGAAATCTATGTCATCAGGCCCGTAGCAGCATAATGAGTGGATTCAGGTACGATGATTCTAACTGAAATAAGTCACACAGAAAAAGAAACATCATAAGATATCACTAATACACGGAATGTAAACTTGGCTACACAGGAACTGAATTACAAAACAGAACAGGGTCTCAAATTTAGAAACCCAACTTATGCTTGCTTAAGGGGAAAGGTGAGTTGGGGTGCTGCATAAAACCAGAGATTGAAATGAGCACAGATAAAGTTCCTTAAGCCAAATATGGAATAGACAAGAGCTACTCCTTGCTCAACGAAATGGACTCAACACCCCATATTAAATGCCTAAGAGTGTACCTGACTAGGAAGTATCTTAAAACCTATGGATTGCTATGTCTCTGAAAGAGAATCAAGTGTGTGTACAGGGGCATAAACGCAGCAGTGATAGGATTGGAGAGGTTCGGTGAGCAAATGAAGACCCTTTGAAGTCATATTGCATGGTACCCATTCCACGGGTCTCAACTCTCCAGGTTTAAGGTATTCTTCCTTCAGCTAAAACATGCATGTGGAACCCAGAGTATGATCAACCGTGTGATCGGGAGACGTGTTCCAATATGTCTCAGTTTTCATCCCCTGGTACTCGGGTGCAACATTCCAGACGCTTTACTAACACTCTCCCGACTTGGAGAGTCAGTGCCTTTAACCTCCTGTTTGGCCCAGTTTGCAATTTCTGCGGAAGATGAACAGGAATAGGGAGAACCAATAACAGACTAGCTGGAGGTGTCTGGACGGGCAAATTTAACTCTCATTTCCCACCAGGAAGAGGAATTAACCAAAGGCTCAGCGTGCCGTGCCGGAACCAGATTAGGGCCTGAAGCCATCCTGCGGTGTTGCGGCCAGCTCACGAGAAAGCGAGTTGAAGAAAGGAGCTCAGGGGCACTGTAATTCACAAACCTGCAGAGTTATAAATGACAGCTATCGTCCAAAAATATACTGAAGTAAGGCTGCCAAGAGGACTTGAAAGCGGGGCAGAATTGCAGGAAACCGATTTCAGGAGGTAGACTGGAATTGCATTGAAAGCATAGGAAAAGAGGCAGAACGTCCACAATGATGCACTTGGCCAAAAAGGGCGTATGCGTTTTTTCCTGAATATATTCAGGAAAAAACGCATACGCCCTTTTTGGCCAACCAAGCAAGCTTGCAAAGGAAATCTGCACTACAATGAAGTCTCACTTCCCCCCGGTCAAAAGGGCCATCTGAAAAAAGTGTAAAATCCAGAAAGGCAGGACAGGCCATGGAGAACTGGGAGCCTTGTTATGCTGATGGGCGGGATGTAAATTGCCAACAGCCACCCGGGAGAAGTGTATGGTGTTTCCTGAAACATCTAAAAAACAAAGCAACAGAGCCTAGGGCACTTCCACTTATGGTCCTATAGCTTAGGGAAATTAAAATCAAAAGACACAGCCACCCCAAAGGTTGGGACGGCTCTGTTTACAAGAACCTGGTTTACGGTACAAGTTCAATATCGCAGAAAGTGAAAAATGGATAAAGAAGTTGTGGTACTTACGTACAATGCAGTATCACTCAGCAATGAAATCTATGTCATCAGGCCCGTAGCAGCATAATGAGTGGATTCAGGTACGATGATTCTAACTGAAATAAGTCACACAGGAAAAGAAACATCATAAGATATCACTAATACACGGAATGTAACCTTGGCTACACAGGAACTGAATTACAAAACAGAACAGGGTCTCAAATTTAGAAACCCAACTTATGCTTGCTTAAGGGGAAAGGTGAGTTGGGGTGCTGCATAAAACCAGAGATTGAAATGAGCACAGATAAAGTTCCTTAAGCCAAATATGGAATAGACAAGAGCTACTCCTTGCTCAACGAAATGGACTCAACACCCCATATTAAATGCCTAAGAGTGTACCTGACTAGGAAGTATCTTAAAACCTATGGATTGCTATGTCTCTGAAAGAGAATCAAGTGTGTGTACAGGGGCATAAACGCAGCAGTGATAGGATTGGAGAGGTTCGGTGAGCAAATGAAGACCCTTTGAAGTCATATTGCATGGTACCCATTCCACGGGTCTCAACTCTCCAGGTTTAAGGTATTCTTCCTTCAGCTAAAACATGCATGTGGAACCCAGAGTATGATCAACCGTGTGATCGGGAGACGTGTTCCAATATGTGTCAGTTTTCATACCCTGGTACTCGGGTGCAACATTCCAGACGCTTTACTAACACTCTCCCGACTTGGAGAGTCAGTGCCTTTAACCTCCTGTTTGGCCCAGTTTGCAATTTCTGCGGAAGATGAACAGGAATAGGGAGAACCAATGACAGACTAGCTGGAGGTGTCTGGACGGGCAAATTTAACTCTCATTTCCCACCAGGAAGAGGAATTAACCAAAGGCTCAGCGTGCCGTGCCGGAACCAGATTAGGGCCTGAAGCCATCCTGCGGTGTTGCGGCCAGCTCACGAGAAAGCGAGTTGAAGAAAGGAGCTCAGGGGCACTGTAATTCACAAACCTGCAGAGTTATAAATGACAGCTATCGTCCAAAAATATACTGAAGTAAGGCTGCCAAGAGGACTTGAAAGCGGGGCAGAATTGCAGGAAACCGATTTCAGGAGGTAGACTGGAATTGCATTGAAAGCATAGGAAAAGAGGCAGAACGTCCACAATGACGCACTTGGCCAAAAAGGGCGTATGCGTTTTTTCCTGAATATATTCAGGAAAAAACGCATACGCCCTTTTTGGCCAACCAAGCAAGCTTGCAAAGGAAATCTGCACTACAATGAAGTCTCACTTCCCCCCGGTCAAAAGGGCCATCTGAAAAAAGTGTAAAATCCAGAAAGGCAGGACAGGCCATGGAGAACTGGGAGCCTTGTTATGCTGATGGGCGGGATGTAAATTGCCAACAGCCACTCGGGAGAAGTGTATGGTGTTTCCTGAAACATCTAAAAAACAAAGCAACAGAGCCTAGGGCACTTCCACTTATGGTCCTATAGCTTAGGGAAATTAAAATCAAAAGACACAGCCACCCCAAAGGTTGGGACGGCTCTGTTTACAAGAACCTGGTTTACGGTACAAGTTCAATATCGCAGAAAGTGAAAAATGGATAAAGAAGTTGTGGTACTTACGTACAATGCAGTATCACTCAGCAATGAAATCTATGTCATCAGGCCCGTAGCAGCATAATGAGTGGATTCAGGTACGATGATTCTAACTGAAATAAGTCACACAGGAAAAGAAACATCATAAGATATCACTAATACCCGGAATGTAACCTTGGCTACACAGGAACTGAATTACAAAACAGAACAGGGTCTCAAATTTAGAAACCCAACTTATGCTTGCTTAAGGGGAAAGGTGAGTTGGGGTGCTGCATAAAACCAGAGATTGAAATGAGCACAGATAAAGTTCCTTAAGCCAAATATGGAATAGACAAGAGCTACTCCTTGCTCAACGAAATGGACTCAACACCCCATATTAAATGCCTAAGAGTGTACCTGACTAGGAAGTATCTTAAAACCTATGGATTGCTATGTCTCTGAAAGAGAATCAAGTGTGTGTACAGGGGCATAAACGCAGCAGTGATAGGATTGGAGAGGTTCGGTGAGCAAATGAAGACCCTTTGAAGTCATATTGCATGGTACCCATTCCACGGGTCTCAACTCTCCAGGTTTAAGGTATTCTTCCTTCAGCTAAAACATGCATGTGGAACCCAGAGTATGATCAACCGTGTGATCGGGAGACGTGTTCCAATATGTGTCAGTTTTCATCCCCTGGTACTCGGGTGCAACATTCCAGACGCTTTACTAACACTCTCCCGACTTGGAGAGTCAGTGCCTTTAACCTCCTGTTTGGCCCAGTTTGCAATTTCTGCGGAAGATGAACAGGAATAGGGAGAACCAATGACAGACTAGCTGGAGGTGTCTGGACGGGCAAATTTAACTCTCATTTCCCACCAGGAAGAGGAATTAACCAAAGGCTCAGCGTGCCGTGCTGGAACCAGATTAGGGCCTGAAGCCATCCTGCGGTGTTGCGGCCAGCTCACGAGAAAGCGAGTTGAAGAAAGGAGCTCAGGGGCACTGTAATTCACAAACCTGCAGAGTTATAAATGACAGCTATCGTCCAAAAATATACTGAAGTAAGGCTGCCAAGAGGACTTGAAAGCGGGGCAGAATTGCAGGAAACCGATTTCAGGAGGTAGACTGGAATTGCATTGAAAGCATAGGAAAAGAGGCAGAACGTCCACAATGATGCACTTGGCCAAAAAGGGCGTATGCGTTTTTTCCTGAATATATTTAGGAAAAAACGCATACGCCCTTTTTGGCCAACCAAGCAAGCTTGCAAAGGAAATCTGCACTACAATAAAGTCTCACTTCCCCCCGGTCAAAAGGGCCATCTGAAAAAAGTGTAAAATCCAGAAAGGCAGGACAGGCCATGGAGAACTGGGAGCCTTGTTATGCTGATGGGCGGGATGTAAATTGCCAACAGCCACTCGGGAGAAGTGTATGGTGTTTCCTGAAACATCTAAAAAACAAAGCAACAGAGCCTAGGGCACTTCCACTTATGGTCCTATAGCTTAGGGAAATTAAAATCAAAAGACACAGCCACCCCAAAGGTTGGGACGGCTCTGTTTACAAGAACCTGGTTTACGGTACAAGTTCAATATCGCAGAAAGTGAAAAATGGATAAAGAAGTTGTGGTACTTACGTACAATGCAGTATCACTCAGCAATGAAATCTATGTCATCAGGCCCGTAGCAGCATAATGAGTGGATTCAGGTACGATGATTCTAACTGAAATAAGTCACACAGGAAAAGAAACATCATAAGATATCACTAATACACGGAATGTAACCTTGGCTACACAGGAAC
The DNA here is from genome assembly GCF_949774975.1 of Lagenorhynchus albirostris. Taxonomy (NCBI): domain Eukaryota; kingdom Metazoa; phylum Chordata; class Mammalia; order Artiodactyla; family Delphinidae; genus Lagenorhynchus; species Lagenorhynchus albirostris. The sequence goes on along the minus strand of NW_026783518.1, from coordinate 360,856 downwards.
TGAATTACAAAACAGAACAGGGTCTCAAATTTAGAAACCCAACTTATGCTTGCTTAAGGGGAAAGGTGAGTTGGGGTGCTGCATAAAACCAGAGATTGAAATGAGCACAGATAAAGTTCCTTAAGCCAAATATGGAATAGACAAGAGCTACTCCTTGCTCAACGAAATGGACTCAACACCCCATATTAAATGCCTAAGAGTGTACCTGACTAGGAAGTATCTTAAAACCTATGGATTGCTATGTCTCTGAAAGAGAATCAAGTGTGTGTACAGGGGCATAAACGCAGCAGTGATAGGATTGGAGAGGTTCGGTGAGCAAATGAAGACCCTTTGAAGTCATATTGCATGGTACCCATTCCACGGGTCTCAACTCTCCAGGTTTAAGGTATTCTTCCTTCAGCTAAAACATGCATGTGGAACCCAGAGTATGATCAACCGTGTGATCGGGAGACGTGTTCCAATATGTGTCAGTTTTCGTCCCCTGGTACTCGGGTGCAACATTCCAGACGCTTTACTAACACTCTCCCGACTTGGAGAGTCAGTGCCTTTAACCTCCTGTTTGGCCCAGTTTGCAATTTCTGCGGAAGATGAACAGGAATAGGGAGAACCAATGACAGACTAGCTGGAGGTGTCTGGACGGGCAAATTTAACTCTCATTTCCCACCAGGAAGAGGAATTAACCAAAGGCTCAGTGTGCCGTGCCGGAACCAGATTAGGGCCTGAAGCCATCCTGCGGTGTTGCGGCCAGCTCACGAGAAAGCGAGTTGAAGAAAGGAGCTCAGGGGCACTGTAATTCACAAACCTGCAGAGTTATAAATGACAGCTATCGTCCAAAAATATACTGAAGTAAGGCTGCCAAGAGGACTTGAAAGCGGGGCAGAATTGCAGGAAACCGATTTCAGGAGGTAGACTGGAATTGCATTTAAAGCATAGGAAAAGAGGCAGAACGTCCACAATGATGCACTTGGCCAAAAAGGGCGTATGCGTTTTTTCCTGAATATATTCAGGAAAAAACGCATACGCCCTTTTTGGCCAACCAAGCAAGCTTGCAAAGGAAATCTGCACTACAATGAAGTCTCACTTCCCCCCGGTCAAAAGGGCCATCTGAAAAAAGTGTAAAATCCAGAAAGGCAGGACAGGCCATGGAGAACTGGGAGCCTTGTTATGCTGATGGGCGGGATGTAAATTGCCAACAGCCACTCGGGAGAAGTGTATGGTGTTTCCTGAAACATCTAAAAAACAAAGCAACAGAGCCTAGGGCACTTCCACTTATGGTCCTATAGCTTAGGGAAATTAAAATCAAAAGACACAGCCACCCCAAAGGTTGGGACGGCTCTGTTTACAAGAACCTGGTTTACGGTACAAGTTCAATATCGCAGAAAGTGAAAAATGGATAAAGAAGTTGTGGTACTTACGTACAATGCAGTATCACTCAGCAATGAAATCTATGTCATCAGGCCCGTAGCAGCATAATGAGTGGATTCAGGTACGATGATTCTAACTGAAATAAGTCACACAGAAAAAGAAACATCATAAGATATCACTAATACACGGAATGTAACCTTGGCTACACAGGAACTGAATTACAAAACAGAACAGGGTCTCAAATTTAGAAACCCAACTTATGCTTGCTTAAGGGGAAAGGTGAGTTGGGGTGCTGCATAAAACCAGAGATTGAAATGAGCACAGATAAAGTTCCTTAAGCCAAATATGGAATAGACAAGAGCTACTCCTTGCTCAACGAAATGGACTCAACACCCCATATTAAATGCCTAAGAGTGTACCTGACTAGGAAGTATCTTAAAACCTATGGATTGCTATGTCTCTGAAAGAGAATCAAGTGTGTGTACAGGGGCATAAACGCAGCAGTGATAGGATTGGAGAGGTTCGGTGAGCAAATGAAGACCCTTTGAAGTCATATTGCATGGTACCCATTCCACGGGTCTCAACTCTCCAGGTTTAAGGTATTCTTCCTTCAGCTAAAACATGCATGTGGAACCCAGAGTATGATCAACCGTGTGATCGGGAGACGTGTTCCAATATGTCTCAGTTTTCGTCCCCTGGTACTCGGGTGCAACATGCCAGACGCTTTACTAACACTCTCCCGACTTGGAGAGTCAGTGCCTTTAACCTCCTGTTTGGCCCAGTTTGCAATTTCTGCGGAAGATGAACAGGAATAGGGAGAACCAATGACAGACTAGCTGGAGGTGTCTGGACGGGCAAATTTAACTCTCATTTCCCACCAGGAAGAGGAATTAACCAAAGGCTCAGCGTGCCGTGCCGGAACCAGATTAGGGCCTGAAGCCATCCTGCGGTGTTGCGGCCAGCTCACGAGAAAGCGACTTGAAGAAAGGAGCTCAGGGGCACTGTAATTCACAAACCTGCAGAGTTATAAATGACAGCTATCGTCCAAAAATATACTGAAGTAAGGCTGCCAAGAGGACTTGAAAGCGGGGCAGAATTGCAGGAAACCGATTTCAGGAGGTAGACAGGAATTGCATTGAAAGCATAGGAAAAGAGGCAGAACGTCCACAATGATGCACTTGGCCAAAAAGGGCGTATGCGTTTTTTCCTGAATATATTCAAGAAAAAACACATACGCCCTTTTTGGCCAACCAAGCAAGCTTGCAAAGGAAATCTGCACTACAATGAAGTCTCACTTCCCCCCGGTCAAAAGGGCCATCTGAAAAAAGTGTAAAATCCAGAAAGGCAGGACAGGCCATGGAGAACTGGGAGCCTTGTTATGCTGATGGGCGGGATGTAAATTGCCAACAGCCACTCGGGAGAAGTGTATGGTGTTTCCTGAAACATCTAAAAAACAAAGCAACAGAGCCTAGGGCACTTCCACTTATGGTCCTATAGCTTAGGGAAATTAAAATCAAAAGACACAGCCACTCCAAAGGTTGGGACGGCTCTGTTTACAAGAACCTGGTTTACGGTACAAGTTCAATATCGCAGAAAGTGAAAAATGGATAAAGAAGTTGTGGTACTTACGTACAATGCAGTATCACTCAGCAATGAAATCTATGTCATCAGGCCCGTAGCAGCATAATGAGTGGATTCAGGTACGATGATTCTAACTGAAATAAGTCACACAGAAAAAGAAACATCATAAGATATCACTAATACACGGAATGTAACCTTGGCTACACAGGAACTGAATTACAAAACAGAACAGGGTCTCAAATTTAGAAACCCAACTTATGCTTGCTTAAGGGGAAAGGTGAGTTGGGGTGCTGCATAAAACCAGAGATTGAAATGAGCACAGATAAAGTTCCTTAAGCCAAATATGGAATAGACAAGAGCTACTCCTTGCTCAACGAAATGGACTCAACACCCCATATTAAATGCCTAAGAGTGTACCTGACTAGGAAGTATCTTAAAACCTATGGATTGCTATGTCTCTGAAAGAGAATCAAGTGTGTGTACAGGGGCATAAACGCAGCAGTGATAGGATTGGAGAGGTTCGGTGAGCAAATGAAGACCCTTTGAAGTCATATTGCATGGTACCCATTCCACGGGTCTCAACTCTCCAGGTTTAAGGGATTCTTCCTTCAGCTAAAACATGCATGTGGAACCCAGAGTATGATCAACCGTGTGATCGGGAGACGTGTTCCAATATGTGTCAGTTTTCGTCCCCTGGTACTCGGGTGCAACATTCCAGACGCTTTACTAACACTCTCCCGACTTGGAGAGTCAGTGCCTTTAACCTCCTGTTTGGCCCAGTTTGCAATTTCTGCGGAAGATGAACAGGAATAGGGAGAACCAATGACAGACTAGCTGGAGGTGTCTGGACGGGCAAATTTAACTCTCATTTCCCACCAGGAAGAGGAATTAACCAAAGGCTCAGCGTGCCGTGCCGGAACCAGATTAGGGCCTGAAGCCATCCTGCGGTGTTGCGGCCAGCTCACGAGAAAGCGAGTTGAAGAAAGGAGCTCAGGGGCACTGTAATTCACAAACCTGCAGAGTTATAAATGACAGCTATCGTCCAAAAATATACTGAAGTAAGGCTGCCAAGAGGACTTGAAAGCGGGGCAGAATTGCAGGAAACCGATTTCAGGAGGTAGACTGGAATTGCATTTAAAGCATAGGAAAAGAGGCAGAACGTCCACAATGACGCACTTGGCCAAAAAGGGCGTATGCGTTTTTTCCTGAATATATTCAGGAAAAAACGCATACGCCCTTTTTGGCCAACCAAGCAAGCTTGCAAAGGAAATCTGCACTACAATGAAGTCTCACTTCCCCCCGGTCAAAAGGGCCATCTGAAAAAAGTGTAAAATCCAGAAAGGCAGGACAGGCCATGGAGAACTGGGAGCCTTGTTATGCTGATGGGCGGGATGTCAATTGCCAACAGCCACTCGGGAGAAGTGTATGGTGTTTCCTGAAACATCTAAAAAACAAAGCAACAGAGCCTAGGGCACTTCCACTTATGGTCCTATAGCTTAGGGAAATTAAAATCAAAAAGACACAGCCACCCCAAAGGTTGGGACGGCTCTGTTTACAAGAACCTGGTTTACGGTACAAGTTCAATATCGCAGAAAGTGAAAAATGGATAAAGAAGTTGTGGTACTTACGTACAATGCAGTATCACTCAGCAATGAAATCTATGTCATCAGGCCCGTAGCAGCATAATGAGTGGATTCAGGTACGATGATTCTAACTGAAATAAGTCACACAGGAAAAGAAACATCATAAGATATCACTAATACACGGAATGTAAACTTGGCTACACAGGAACTGAATTACAAAACAGAACAGGGTCTCAAATTTAGAAAACCAACTTATGCTTGCTTAAGGGGAAAGGTGAGTTGGGGTGCTGCATAAAACCAGAGATTGAAATGAGCACAGATAAAGTTCCTTAAGCCAAATATGGAATAGACAAGAGCTACTCCTTGCTCAACGAAATGGACTCAACACCCCATATTAAATGCCTAAGAGTGTACCTGACTAGGAAGTATCTTAAAACCTATGGATTGCTATGTCTCTGAAAGAGAATCAAGTGTGTGTACAGGGGCATAAACGCAGCAGTGATAGGATTGGAGAGGTTCGGTGAGCAAATGAAGACCCTTTGAAGTCATATTGCATGGTACCCATTCCACGGGTCTCAACTCTCCAGGTTTAAGGTATTCTTCCTTCAGCTAAAACATGCATGTGGAACCCAGAGTATGATCAACCGTGTGATCGGGAGACGTGTTCCAATATGTCTCAGTTTTCGTCCCCTGGTACTCGGGTGCAACATGCCAGACGCTTTACTAACACTCTCCCGACTTGGAGAGTCAGTGCCTTTAACCTCCTGTTTGGCCCAGTTTGCAATTTCTGCGGAAGATGAACAGGAATAGGGAGAACCAATGACAGACTAGCTGGAGGTGTCTGGACGGGCAAATTTAACTCTCATTTCCCACCAGGAAGAGGAATTAACCAAAGGCTCAGCGTGCCGTGCCGGAACCAGATTAGGGCCTGAAGCCATCCTGCGGTGTTGCGGCCAGCTCACGAGAAAGCGAGTTGAAGAAAGGAGCTCAGGGGCACTGTAATTCACAAACCTGCAGAGTTATAAATGACAGCTATCGTCCAAAAATATACTGAAGTAAGGCTGCCAAGAGGACTTGAAAGCGGGGCAGAATTGCAGGAAACCGATTTCAGGAGGTAGACTGGAATTGCATTTAAAGCATAGGAAAAGAGGCAGAACGTCCACAATGACGCACTTGGCCAAAAAGGGCGTATGCGTTTTTTCCTGAATATATTCAGGAAAAAACGCATACGCCCTTTTTGGCCAACCAAGCAAGCTTGCAAAGGAAATCTGCACTACAATGAAGTCTCACTTCCCCCCGGTCAAAAGGGCCATCTGAAAAAAGTGTAAAATCCAGAAAGGCAGGACAGGCCATGGAGAACTGGGAGCCTTGTTATGCTGATGGGCGGGATGTAAATTGCCAACAGCCACTCGGGAGAAGTGTATGGTGTTTCCTGAAACATCTAAAAAACAAAGCAACAGAGCCTAGGGCACTTCCACTTATGGTCCTATAGCTTAGGGAAATTAAAATCAAAAAGACACAGCCACCCCAAAAGTTGGGACGGCTCTGTTTACAAGAACCTGGTTTACGGTACAAGTTCAATATCGCAGAAAGTGAAAAATGGATAAAGAAGTTGTGGTACTTACGTACAATGCAGTATCACTCAGCAATGAAATCTATGTCATCAGGCCCGTAGCAGCATAATGAGTGGATTCAGGTACGATGATTCTAACTGAAATAAGTCACACAGGAAAAGAAACATCATAAGATATCACTAATACACGGAATGTAAACTTGGCTACACAGGAACTGAATTACAAAACAGAACAGGGTCTCAAATTTAGAAAACCAACTTATGCTTGCTTAAGGGGAAAGGTGAGTTGGGGTGCTGCATAAAACCAGAGATTGAAATGAGCACAGATAAAGTTCCTTAAGCCAAATATGGAATAGACAAGAGCTACTCCTTGCTCAACGAAATGGACTCAACACCCCATATTAAATGCCTAAGAGTGTACCTGACTAGGAAGTATCTTAAAACCTATGGATTGCTATGTCTCTGAAAGAGAATCAAGTGTGTGTACAGGGGCATAAACGCAGCAGTGATAGGATTGGAGAGGTTCGGTGAGCAAATGAAGACCCTTTGAAGTCATATTGCATGGTACCCATTCCACGGGTCTCAACTCTCCAGGTTTAAGGTATTCTTCCTTCAGCTAAAACATGCATGTGGAACCCAGAGTATGATCAACCGTGTGATCGGGAGACGTGTTCCAATATGTCTCAGTTTTCGTCCCCTGGTACTCGGGTGCAACATGCCAGACGCTTTACTAACACTCTCCCAACTTGGAGAGTCAGTGCCTTTAACCTCCTGTTTGGCCCAGTTTGCAATTTCTGCGGAAGATGAACAGGAATAGGGAGAACCAATGACAGACTAGCTGGAGGTGTCTGGACGGGCAAATTTAACTCTCATTTCCCACCAGGAAGAGGAATTAACCAAAGGCTCAGCGTGCCGTGCCGGAACCAGATTAGGGCCTGAAGCCATCCTGCGGTGTTGCGGCCAGCTCACGAGAAAGCGAGTTGAAGAAAGGAGCTCAGGGGCACTGTAATTCACAAACCTGCAGAGTTATAAATGACAGCTATCGTCCAAAAATATACTGAAGTAAGGCTGCCAAGAGGACTTGAAAGCGGGGCAGAATTGCAGGAAACCGATTTCAGGAGGTAGACTGGAATTGCATTTAAAGCATAGGAAAAGAGGCAGAACGTCCACAATGACGCACTTGGACAAAAAGGGCGTATGCGTTTTTTCCTGAATATATTCAGGAAAAAACGCATACGCCCTTTTTGGCCAACCAAGCAAGCTTGCAAAGGAAATCTGCACTACAATGAAGTGTCACTTCCCCCCGGTCAAAAGGGCCATCTGAAAAAAGTGTAAAATCCAGAAAGGCAGGACAGGCCATGGAGAACTGGGAGCCTTGTTATGCTGATGGGCGGGATGTAAATTGCCAACAGCCACTCGGGAGAAGTGTATGGTGTTTCCTGAAACATCTAAAAAACAAAGCAACAGAGCCTAGGACACTTCCACTTATGGTCCTATAGCTTAGGGAAATTAAAATCAAAAAGACACAGCCACCCCAAAGGTTGGGACGGCTCTGTTTACAAGAACCTGGTTTACGGTACAAGTTCAATATCGCAGAAAGTGAAAAATGGATAAAGAAGTTGTGGTACTTACGTACAATGCAGTATCACTCAGCAATGAAATCTATGTCATCAGGCCCGTAGCAGCATAATGAGTGGATTCAGGTACGATGATTCTAACTGAAATAAGTCACACAGGAAAAGAAACATCATAAGATATCACTAATACACGGAATGTAACCTTGGCTACACAGGAACTGAATTACAAAACAGAACAGGGTCTCAAATTTAGAAACCCAACTTATGCTTGCTTAAGGGGAAAGGTGAGTTGGGGTGCTGCATAAAACCAGAGATTGAAATGAGCACAGATAAAGTTCCTTAAGCCAAATATGGAATAGACAAGAGCTACTCCTTGCTCCACGAAATGGACTCAACACCCCATATTAAATGCCTAAGAGTGTACCTGACTAGGAAGTATCTTAAAACCTATGGATTGCTATGTCTCTGAAAGAGAATCAAGTGTGTGTACAGGGGCATAAACGCAGCAGTGATAGGATTGGAGAGGTTCGGTGAGCAAATGAAGACCCTTTGAAGTCATATTGCATGGTACCCATTCCACGGGTCTCAACTCTCCAGGTTTAAGGTATTCTTCCTTCAGCTAAAACATGCATGTGGAACCCAGAGTATGATCAACCGTGTGATCGGGAGACGTGTTCCAATATGTCTCAGTTTTCGTCCCCTGGTACTCGGGTGCAACATGCCAGACGCTTTACTAACACTCTCCCGACTTGGAGAGTCAGTGCCTTTAACCTCCTGTTTGGCCCAGTTTGCAATTTCTGCGGAAGATGAACAGGAATAGGGAGAACCAATGACAGACTAGCTGGAGGTGTCTGGACGGGCAAATTTAACTCTCATTTCCCACCAGGAAGAGGAATTAACCAAAGGCTCAGCGTGCCGTGCCGGAACCAGATTAGGGCCTGAAGCCATCCTGCGGTGTTGCGGCCAGCTCACGAGAAAGCGACTTGAAGAAAGGAGCTCAGGGGCACTGTAATTCACAAACCTGCAGAGTTATAAATGACAGCTATCGTCCAAAAATATACTGAAGTAAGGCTGCCAAGAGGACTTGAAAGCGGGACAGAATTGCAGGAAACCGATTTCAGGAGGTAGACTGGAATTGCATTTAAAGCATAGGAAAAGAGGCAGAACGTCCACAATGACGCACTTGGCCAAAAAGGGCGTATGCGTTTTTTCCTGAATATATTCAGGAAAAAACGCATACGCCCTTTTTGGCCAACCAAGCAAGCTTGCAAAGGAAGTCTGCACTACAATGAAGTCTCACTTCCCCCCGGTCAAAAGGGCCATCTGAAAAAAGTGTAAAATCCAGAAAGGCAGGACAGGCCATGGAGAACTGGGAGCCTTGTTATGCTGATGGGCGGGATGTAAATTGCCAACAGCCACCCGGGAGAAGTGTATGGTGTTTCCTGAAACATCTAAAAAACAAAGCAACAGAGCCTAGGGCACTTCCACTTATGGTCCTATAGCTTAGGGAAATTAAAATCAAAAAGACACAGCCACCCCAAAGGTTGGGACGGCTCTGTTTACAAGAACCTGGTTTACGGTACAAGTTCAATATCGCAGAAAGTGAAAAATGGATAAAGAAGTTGTGGTACTTACGTACAATGCAGTATCACTCAGCAATGAAATCTATGTCATCAGGCCCGTAGCAGCATAATGAGTGGATTCAGGTACGATGATTCTAACTGAAATAAGTCACACAGGAAAAGAAACATCATAAGATATCACTAATACACGGAATGTAACCTTGGCTACACAGGAACTGAATTACAAAACAGAACAGGGTCTCAAATTTAGAAACCCAACTTATGCTTGCTTAAGGGGAAAGGTGAGTTGGGGTGCTGCATAAAACCAGAGATTGAAATGAGCACAGATAAAGTTCCTTAAGCCAAATATGGAATAGACAAGAGCTACTCCTTGCTCAACGAAATGGACTCAACACCCCATATTAAATGCCTAAGAGTGTACCTGACTAGGAAGTATCTTAAAACCTATGGATTGCTATGTCTCTGAAAGAGAATCAAGTGTGTGTACAGGGGCATAAACGCAGCAGTGATAGGATTGGAGAGGTTCGGTGAGCAAATGAAGACCCTTTGAAGTCATATTGCATGGTACCCATTCCACGGGTCTCAACTCTCCAGGTTTAAGGTATTCTTCCTTCAGCTAAAACATGCATGTGGAACCCAGAGTATGATCAACCGTGTGATCGGGAGACGTGTTCCAATATGTCTCAGTTTTCGTCCCCTGGTACTCGGGTGCAACATGCCAGACGCTTTACTAACACTCTCCCGACTTGGAGAGTCAGTGCCTTTAACCTCCTGTTTGGCCCAGTTTGCAATTTCTGCGGAAGATGAACAGGAATAGGGAGAACCAATGACAGACTAGCTGGAGGTGTCTGGACGGGCAAATTTAACTCTCATTTCCCACCAGGAAGAGGAATTAACCAAAGGCTCAGCGTGCCGTGCCGGAACCAGATTAGGGCCTGAAGCCATCCTGCGGTGTTGCGGCCAGCTCACGAGAAAGCGAGTTGAAGAAAGGAGCTCAGGGACACTGTAATTCACAAACCTGCAGAGTTATAAATGACAGCTATCGTCCAAAAATATACTGAAGTAAGGCTGCCAAGAGGACTTGAAAGCGGGGCAGAATTGCAGGAAACCGATTTCAGGAGGTAGACTGGAATTGCATTTAAAGCATAGGAAAAGAGGCAGAACGTCCACAATGACGCACTTGGCCAAAAAGGGCGTATGCGTTTTTTCCTGAATATATTCAGGAAAAAACGCATACGCCCTTTTTGGCCAACCAAGCAAGCTTGCAAAGGAAATCTGCACTACAATGAAGTGTCACTTCCCCCCGGTCAAAAGGGCCATCTGAAAAAAGTGTAAAATCCAGAAAGGCAGGACAGGCCATGGAGAACTGGGAGCCTTGTTATGCTGATGGGCGGGATGTAAATTGCCAACAGCCACTCGGGAGAAGTGTATGGTGTTTCCTGAAACATCTAAAAAACAAAGCAACAGAGCCTAGGGCACTTCCACTTATGGTCCTATAGCTTAGGGAAATTAAAATCAAAAAGACACAGCCACCCCAAAGGTTGGGACGGCTCTGTTTACAAGAACCTGGTTTACGATACAAGTTCAATATCGCAGAAAGTGAAAAATGGATAAAGAAGTTGTGGTACTTACGTACAATGCAGTATCACTCAGCAATGAAATCTATGTCATCAGGCCCGTAGCAGCATAATGAGTGGATTCAGGTACGATGATTCTAACTGAAATAAGTCACACAGGAAAAGAAACATCATAAGATATCACTAATACACGGAATGTAACCTTGGCTACACAGGAACTGAATTACAAAACAGAACAGGGTCTCAAATTTAGAAACCCAACTTATGCTTGCTTAAGGGGAAAGGTGAGTTGGGGTGCTGCATAAAACCAGAGATTGAAATGAGCACAGATAAAGTTCCTTAAGCCAAATATGGAATAGACAAGAGCTACTCCTTGCTCAACGAAATGGACTCAACACCCCATATTAAATGCCTAAGAGTGTACCTGACTAGGAAGTATCTTAAAACCTATGGATTGCTATGTCTCTGAAAGAGAATCAAGTGTGTGTACAGGGGCATAAACGCAGCAGTGATAGGATTGGAGAGGTTCGGTGAGCAAATGAAGACCCTTTGAAGTCATATTGCATGGTACCCATTCCACGGGTCTCAACTCTCCAGGTTTAAGGTATTCTTCCTTCAGCTAAAACATGCATGTGGAACCCAGAGTATGATCAACCGTGTGATCGGGAGACGTGTTCCAATATGTCTCAGTTTTCGTCCCCTGGAACTCGGGTGCAACATGCCAGACGCTTTACTAACACTCTCCCGACTTGGAGAGTCAGTGCCTTTAACCTCCTGTTTGGCCCAGTTTGCAATTTCTGCGGAAGATGAACAGGAATAGGGAGAACCAATGACAGACTAGCTGGAGGTGTCTGGACGGGCAAATTTAACTCTCATTTCCCACCAGGAAGAGGAATTAACCAAAGGCTCAGCGTGCCGTGCCGGAACCAGATTAGGGCCTGAAGCCATCCTGCGGTGTTGCGGCCAGCTCACGAGAAAGCGAGTTGAAGAAAGGAGCTCAGGGGCACTGTAATTCACAAACCTGCAGAGTTATAAATGACAGCTATCGTCCAAAAATATACTGAAGTAAGGCTGCCAAGAGGACTTGAAAGCGGGGCAGAATTGCAGGAAACCGATTTCAGGAGGTAGACTGGAATTGCATTTAAAGCATAGGAAAAGAGGCAGAACGTCCACAATGACGCACTTGGCCAAAAAGGGCGTATGCGTTTTTTCCTGAATATATTCAGGAAAAAACGCATACGCCCTTTTTGGCCAACCAAGCAAGCTTGCAAAGAAATCTGCACTACAATGAAGTCTCACTTCCCCCCGGTCAAAAGGGCCATCTGAAAAAAGTGTAAAATCCAGAAAGGCAGGACAGGCCATGGAGAACTGGGAGCCTTGTTATGCTGATGGGCGGGATGTAAATTGCCAACAGCCACTCGGGAGAAGTGTATGGTGTTTCCTGAAACATCTAAAAAACAAAGCAACAGAGCCTAGGACACTTCCACTTATGGTCCTATAGCTTAGGGAAATTAAAATCAAAAAGACACAGCCACCCCAAAGGTTGGGACGGCTCTGTTTACAAGAACCTGGTTTACGGTACAAGTTCAATATCGCAGAAAGTGAAAAATGGATAAAGAAGTTGTGGTACTTACGTACAATGCAGTATCACTCAGCAATGAAATCTATGTCATCAGGCCCGTAGCAGCATAATGAGTGGATTCAGGTACGATGATTCTAACTGAAATAAGTCACACAGAAAAAGAAACATCATAAGATATCACTAATACACGGAATGTAACCTTGGCTACACAGGAACTGAATTCCAAAACAGAACAGGGTCTCAAATTTAGAAACCCAACTTATGCTTGCTTAAGGGGAAAGGTGAGTTGGGGTGCTGCATAAAACCAGAGATTGAAATGAGCACAGATAAAGTTCCTTAAGCCAAATATGGAATAGACAAGAGCTACTCCTTGCTCAACGAAATGGACTCAACACCCCATATTAAATGCCTAAGAGTGTACCTGACTAGGAAGTATCTTAAAACCTATGGATTGCTATGTCTCTGAAAGAGAATCAAGTGTGTGTACAGGGGCATAAACGCAGCAGTGATAGGATTGGAGAGGTTCGGTGAGCAAATGAAGACCCTTTGAAGTCATATTGCATGGTACCCATTCCACGGGTCTCAACTCTCCAGGTTTAAGGTATTCTTCCTTCAGCTAAAACATGCATGTGGAACCCAGAGTATGATCAACCGTGTGATCGGGAGACGTGTTCCAATATGTGTCACTTTTCGTCCCCTGGTACTCGGGTGCAACATGCCAGACGCTTTACTAACACTCTCCCGACTTGGAGAGTCAGTGCCTTTAACCTCCTGTTTGGCCCAGTTTGCAATTTCTGCGGAAGATGAACAGGAATAGGGAGAACCAATGACAGACTAGCTGGAGGTGTCTGGACGGGCAAATTTAACTCTCATTTCCCACCAGGAAGAGGAATTAACCAAAGGCTCAGCGTGCCGTGCCGGAACCAGATTAGGGCCTGAAGCCATCCTGCGGTGTTGCGGCCAGCTCACGAGAAAGCGAGTTGAAGAAAGGAGCTCAGGGGCACTGTAATTCACAAACCTGCAGAGTTATAAATGACAGCTATCGTCCAAAAATATACTGAAGTAAGGCTGCCAAGAGGACTTGAAAGCGGGGCAGAATTGCAGGAAACCGATTTCAGGAGGTAGACTGGAATTGCATTTAAAGCATAGGAAAAGAGGCAGAACGTCCACAATGATGCACTTGGCCAAAAAGGGCGTATGCGTTTTTTCCTGAATATATTCAGGAAAAAACGCATACGCCCTTTTTGGCCAACCAAGCAAGCTTGCAAAGGAAATCTGCACTACAATGAAGTCTCACTTCCCCCCGGTCAAAAGGGCCATCTGAAAAAAGTGTAAAATCCAGAAAGGCAGGACAGGCCATGGAGAACTGGGAGCCTTGTTATGCTGATGGGCGGGATGTCAATTGCCAACAGCCACTCGGGAGAAGTGTATGGTGTTTCCTGAAACATCTAAAAAACAAAGCAACAGAGCCTAGGGCACTTCCACTTATGGTCCTATAGCTTAGGGAAATTAAAATCAAAAGACACAGCCACCCCAAAGGTTGGGACGGCTCTGTTTACAAGAACCTGGTTTACGATACAAGTTCAATATCGCAGAAAGTGAAAAATGGATAAAGAAGTTGTGGTACTTACGTACAATGCAGTATCACTCAGCAATGAAATCTATGTCATCAGGCCCGTAGCAGCATAATGAGTGGATTCAGGTATGATGATTCTAACTGAAATAAGTCACACAGAAAAAGAAACATCATAAGATATCACTAATACACGGAATGTAAACTTGGCTACACAGGAACTGAATTCCAAAACAGAACAGGGTCTCAAATTTAGAAAACCAACTTATGCTTGCTTAAGGGGAAAGGTGAGTTGGGGTGCTGCATAAAACCAGAGATTGAAATGAGCACAGATAAAGTTCCTTAAGCCAAATATGGAATAGACAAGAGCTACTCCTTGCTCAACGAAATGGACTCAACACCCCATATTAAACACCTAAGAATATACCTGACTAGGAAGTATCTTAAAACCTATGGATTGCTATGTCTCCGAAAGAGAATCAAGCGTGTGTACAGGGGCATAAACGCAGCAGTGATAGGATTGGAGAAGTTCGGTGAGCAAATGAAGACCCTTTGAAGTCATATTGCATGGTACCCATTCCACGGGTCTCAACTCTCCAGGTTTAAGGTATTCTTCCTTCAGCTAAAACATGCATGTGGAACCCAGAGTATGATCAACCGTGTGATCGGGAGACGTGTTCCAATATGTGTCAGTTTTCGTCCCCTGGTACTCGGGTGCAACATTCCAGACGCTTTACTAACACTCTCCCGACTTGGAGAGTCAGTGCCTTTAACCTCCTGTTTGGCCCAGTTTGCAATTTCTGCGGAAGATGAACAGGAATAGGGAGAACCAATGACAGACTAGCTGGAGGTGTCTGGACGGGCAAATTTAACTCTCATTTCCCACCAGGAAGAGGAATTAACCAAAGGCTCAGCGTGCCGTGCCGGAACCAGATTAGGGCCTGAAGCCATCCTGCGGTGTTGCGGCCAGCTCACGAGAAAGCGAGTTGAAGAAAGGAGCTCAGGGGCACTGTAATTCACAAACCTGCAGAGTTATAAATGACAGCTATTGTCCAAAAATATACTGAAGTAAGGCTGCCAAGAGGACTTGAAAGCGGGGCAGAATTGCAGGAAACCGATTTCAGGAGGTAGACTGGAATTGCATTTAAAGCATAGGAAAAGAGGCAGAACGTCCACAATGATGCACTTGGCCAAAAAGGGCGTATGCGTTTTTTCCTGAATATATTCAGGAAAAAACGCATACGCCCTTTTTGGCCAACCAAGCAAGCTTGCAAAGGAAATCTGCACTACAATGAAGTCTCACTTCCCCCCGGTCAAAAGGGCCATCTGAAAAAAGTGTAAAATCCAGAAAGGCAGGACAGGCCATGGAGAACTGGGAGCCTTGTTATGCTGATGGGCGGGATGTAAATTGCCAACAGCCACTCGGGAGAAGTGTATGGTGTTTCCTGAAACATCTAAAAAACAAAGCAACAGAGCCTAGGGCACTTCCACTTATGGTCCTATAGCTTAGGGAAATTAAAATCAAAAGACACAGCCACCCCAAAGGTTGGGACGGCTCTGTTTACAAGAACCTGGTTTACGGTACAAGTTCAATATCGCAGAAAGTGAAAAAGGGATAAAGAAGTTGTGGTACTTACGTACAATGCAATATCACTCAGCAAGGAAATCTATGTCATCAGGCCCGTAGCAGCATAATGAGTGGATTCAGGTACGATGATTCTAACTGAAATAAGTCACACAGAAAAAGAAACATCATAAGATATCACTAATACACGGAATGTAACCTTGGCTACACAGGAACTGAATTACAAAACAGAACAGGGTCTCAAATTTAGAAACCCAACTTATGCTTGCTTAAGGGGAAAGGTGAGTTGGGGTGCTGCATAAAACCAGAGATTGAAATGAGCACAGATAAAGTTCCTTAAGCCAAATATGGAATAGACAAGAGCTACTCCTTGCTCAACGAAATGGACTCAACACCCCATATTAAATGCCTAAGAGTGTACCTGACTAGGAAGTATCTTAAAACCTATGGATTGCTATGTCTCTGAAAGAGAATCAAGTGTGTGTACAGGGGCATAAACGCAGCAGTGATAGGATTGGAGAGGTTCGGTGAGCAAATGAAGACCCTTTGAAGTCATATTGCATGGTACCCATTCCACGGGTCTCAACTCTCCAGGTTTAAGGTATTCTTCCTTCAGCTAAAACATGCATGTGGAACCCAGAGTATGATCAACCGTGTGATCGGGAGACGTGTTCCAATATGTGTCAGTTTTCGTCCCCTGGTACTCGGGTGCAACATTCCAGACGCTTTACTAACACTCTCCCGACTTGGAGAGTCAGTGCCTTTAACCTCCTGTTTGGCCCAGTTTGCAATTTCTGCGGAAGATGAACAGGAATAGGGAGAACCAATGACAGACTAGCTGGAGGTGTCTGGACGGGCAAATTTAACTCTCATTTCCCACCAGGAAGAGGAATTAACCAAAGGCTCAGCGTGCCGTGCCGGAACCAGATTAGGGCCTGAAGCCATCCTGCGGTGTTGCGGCCAGCTCACGAGAAAGCGAGTTGAAGAGAGGAGCTCAGGGGCACTGTAATTCACAAACCTGCAGAGTTATAAATGACAGCTATCGTCCAAAAATATACTGAAGTAAGGCTGCCAAGAGGACTTGAAAGCGGGGCAGAATTGCAGGAAACCGATTTCAGGAGGTAGACTGGAATTGCATTTAAAGCATAGGAAAAGAGGCAGAACGTCCACAATGATGCACTTGGCCAAAAAGGGCGTATGCGTTTTTTCCTGAATATATTCAGGAAAAAACGCATACGCCCTTTTTGGCCAACCAAGCAAGCTTGCAAAGGAAATCTGCACTACAATGAAGTCTCACTTCCCCCCGGTCAAAAGGGCCATCTGAAAAAAGTGTAAAATCCAGAAAGGCAGGACAGGCCATGGAGAACTGGGAGCCTTGTTATGCTGATGGGCGGGATGTCAATTGCCAACAGCCACTCGGGAGAAGTGTATGGTGTTTCCTGAAACATCTAAAAAACAAAGCAACAGAGCCTAGGGCACTTCCACTTATGGTCCTATAGCTTAGGGAAATTAAAATCAAAAGACACAGCCACCCCAAAGGTTGGGACGGCTCTGTTTACAAGAACCTGGTTTACGGTACAAGTTCAATATCGCAGAAAGTGAAAAATGGATAAAGAAGTTGTGGTACTTACGTACAATGCAGTATCACTCAGCAAGGAAATCTATGTCATCAGGCCCGTAGCAGCATAATGAGTGGATTCAGGTACGATGATTCTAACTGAAATAAGTCACACAGGAAAAGAAACATCATAAGATATCACTAATACACGGAATGTAACCTTGGCTACACAGGAACTGAATTACAAAACAGAACAGGGTCTCAAATTTAGAAACCCAACTTATGCTTGCTTAAGGGGAAAGGTGAGTTGGGGTGCTGCATAAAACCAGAGATTGAAATGAGCACAGATAAAGTTCCTTAAGCCAAATATGGAATAGACAAGAGCTACTCCTTGCTCAACGAAATGGACTCAACACCCCATATTAAATGCCTAAGAGTGTACCTGACTAGGAAGTATCTTAAAACCTATGGATTGCTATGTCTCTGAAAGAGAATCAAGTGTGTGTACAGGGGCATAAACGCAGCAGTGATAGGATTGGAGAGGTTCGGTGAGCAAATGAAGACCCTTTGAAGTCATATTGCATGGTACCCATTCCACGGGTCTCAACTCTCCAGGTTTAAGGTATTCTTCCTTCAGCTAAAACATGCATGTGGAACCCAGAGTATGATCAACCGTGTGATCGGGAGACGTGTTCCAATATGTCTCAGTTTTCGTCCCCTGGTACTCGGGTGCAACATGCCAGACGCTTTACTAACACTCTCCCGACTTGGAGAGTCAGTGCCTTTAACCTCCTGTTTGGCCCAGTTTGCAATTTCTGCGGAAGATGAACAGGAATAGGGAGAACCAATGACAGACTAGCTGGAGGTGTCTGGACGGGCAAATTTAACTCTCATTTCCCACCAGGAAGAGGAATTAACCAAAGGCTCAGCGTGCCGTGCCGGAACCAGATTAGGGCCTGAAGCCATCCTGCGGTGTTGCGGCCAGCTCACGAGAAAGCGAGTTGAAGAAAGGAGCTCAGGGGCACTGTAATTCACAAACCTGCAGAGTTATAAATGACAGCTATCGTCCAAAAATATACTGAAGTAAGGCTGCCAAGAGGACTTGAAAGCGGGGCAGAATTGCAGGAAACCGATTTCAGGAGGTAGACTGGAATTGCATTTAAAGCATAGGAAAAGAGGCAGAACGTCCACAATGATGCACTTGGCCAAAAAGGGCGTATGCGTTTTTTCCTGAATATATTCAGGAAAAAACGCATACGCCCTTTTTGGCCAACCAAGCAAGCTTGCAAAGGAAATCTGCACTACAATGAAGTCTCACTTCCCCCCGGTCAAAAGGGCCATCTGAAAAAAGTGTAAAATCCAGAAAGGCAGGACAGGCCATGGAGAACTGGGAGCCTTGTTATGCTGATGGGCGGGATGTAAATTGCCAACAGCCACTCGGGAGAAGTGTATGGTGTTTCCTGAAACATCTAAAAAACAAAGCAACAGAGCCTAGGGCACTTCCACTTATGGTCCTATAGCTTAGGGAAATTAAAATCAAAAGACACAGCCACCCCAAAGGTTGGGACGGCTCTGTTTACAAGAACCTGGTTTACGGTACAAGTTCAATATCGCAGAAAGTGAAAAATGGATAAAGAAGTTGTGGTACTTACGTACAATGCAATATCACTCAGCAAGGAAATCTATGTCATCAGGCCCGTAGCAGCATAATGAGTGGATTCAGGTACGATGATTCTAACTGAAATAAGTCACACAGAAAAAGAAACATCATAAGATATCACTAATACACGGAATGTAACCTTGGCTACACAGGAACTGAATTACAAAACAGAACAGGGTCTCAAATTTAGAAACCCAACTTATGCTTGCTTAAGGGGAAAGGTGAGTTGGGGTGCTGCATAAAACCAGAGATTGAAATGAGCACAGATAAAGTTCCTTAAGCCAAATATGGAATAGACAAGAGCTACTCCTTGCTCAACGAAATGGACTCAACACCCCATATTAAATGCCTAAGAGTGTACCTGACTAGGAAGTATCTTAAAACCTATGGATTGCTATGTCTCTGAAAGAGAATCAAGTGTGTGTACAGGGGCATAAACGCAGCAGTGATAGGATTGGAGAGGTTCGGTGAGCAAATGAAGACCCTTTGAAGTCATATTGCATGGTACCCATTCCACGGGTCTCAACTCTCCAGGTTTAAGGTATTCTTCCTTCAGCTAAAACATGCATGTGGAACCCAGAGTATGATCAACCGTGTGATCGGGATACGTGTTCCAATATGTGTCAGTTTTCATACCCTGGTACTCGGGTGCAACATTCCAGACGCTTTACTAACACTCTCCCGACTTGGAGAGTCAGTGCCTTTAACCTCCTGTTTGGCCCAGTTTGCAATTTCTGCGGAAGATGAACAGGAATAGGGAGAACCAATGACAGACTAGCTGGAGGTGTCTGGACGGGCAAATTTAACTCTCATTTCCCACCAGGAAGAGGAATTAACCAAAGGCTCAGCGTGCCGTGCCGGAACCAGATTAGGGCCTGAAGCCATCCTGCGGTGTTGCGGCCAGCTCACGAGAAAGCGACTTGAAGAAAGGAGCTCAGGGGCACTGTAATTCACAAACCTGCAGAGTTATAAATGACAGCTATCGTCCAAAAATATACTGAAGTAAGGCTGCCAAGAGGACTTGAAAGCGGGGCAGAATTGCAGGAAACCGATTTCAGGAGGTAGACTGGAATTGCATTGAAAGCATAGGAAAAGAGGCAGAACGTCCACAATGATGCACTTGGCCAAAAAGGGCGTATGCGTTTTTTCCTGAATATATTCAGGAAAAAACGCATACGCCCTTTTTGGCCAACCAAGCAAGCTTGCAAAGGAAATCTGCACTACAATGAAGTGTCACTTCCCCCCGGTCAAAAGGGCCATCTGAAAAAAGTGTAAAATCCAGAAAGGCAGGACAGGCCATGGAGAACTGGGAGCCTTGTTATGCTGATGGGCGGGATGTAAATTGCCAACAGCCACTCGGGAGAAGTGTATGGTGTTTCCTGAAACATCTAAAAAACAAAGCAACAGAGCCTAGGGCACTTCCACTTATGGTCCTATAGCTTAGGGAAATTAAAATCAAAAGACACAGCCACCCCAAAGGTTGGGACGGCTCTGTTTACAAGAACCTGGTTTACGGTACAAGTTCAATATCGCAGAAAGTGAAAAATGGATAAAGAAGTTGTGGTACTTACGTACAATGCAGTATCACTCAGCAATGAAATCTATGTCATCAGGCCCGTAGCAGCATAATGAGTGGATTCAGGTACGATGATTCTAACTGAAATAAGTCACACAGAAAAAGAAACATCATAAGATATCACTAATACACGGAATGTAACCTTGGCTACACAGGAACTGAATTACAAAACAGAACAGGGTCTCAAATTTAGAAACCCAACTTATGCTTGCTTAAGGGGAAAGGTGAGTTGGGGTGCTGCATAAAACCAGAGATTGAAATGAGCACAGATAAAGTTCCTTAAGCCAAATATGGAATAGACAAGAGCTACTCCTTGCTCAACGAAATGGACTCAACACCCCATATTAAATGCCTAAGAGTGTACCTGACTAGGAAGTATCTTAAAACCTATGGATTGCTATGTCTCTGAAAGAGAATCAAGTGTGTGTACAGGGGCATAAACGCAGCAGTGATAGGATTGGAGAGGTTCGGTGAGCAAATGAAGACCCTTTGAAGTCATATTGCATGGTACCCATTCCACGGGTCTCAACTCTCCAGGTTTAAGGTATTCTTCCTTCAGCTAAAACATGCATGTGGAACCCAGAGTATGATCAACCGTGTGATCGGGAGACGTGTTCCAATATGTGTCAGTTTTCGTCCCCTGGTACTCGGGTGCAACATGCCAGACGCTTTACTAACACTCTCCCGACTTGGAGAGTCAGTGCCTTTAACCTCCTGTTTGGCCCAGTTTGCAATTTCTGCGGAAGATGAACAGGAATAGGGAGAACCAATGACAGACTAGCTGGAGGTGTCTGGACGGGCAAATTTAACTCTCATTTCCCACCAGGAAGAGGAATTAACCAAAGGCTCAGCGTGCCGTGCCGGAACCAGATTAGGGCCTGAAGCCATCCTGCGGTGTTGCGGCCAGCTCACGAGAAAGCGAGTTGAAGAAAGGAGCTCAGGGGCACTGTAATTCACAAACCTGCAGAGTTATAAATGACAGCTATCGTCCAAAAATATACTGAAGTAAGGCTGCCAAGAGGACTTGAAAGCGGGGCAGAATTGCAGGAAACCGATTTCAGGAGGTAGACTGGAATTGCATTGAAAGCATAGGAAAAGAGGCAGAACGTCCACAATGACGCACTTGGCCAAAAAGGGCGTATGCGTTTTTTCCTGAATATATTCAGGAAAAAACGCATACGCCCTTTTTGGCCAACCAAGCAAGCTTGCAAAGGAAATCTGCACTACAATGAAGTGTCACTTCCCCCCGGTCAAAAGGGCCATCTGAAAAAAGTGTAAAATCCAGAAAGGCAGGACAGGCCATGGAGAACTGGGAGCCTTGTTATGCTGATGGGCGGGATGTAAATTGCCAACAGCCACCCGGGAGAAGTGTATGGTGTTTCCTGAAACATCTAAAAAACAAAGCAACAGAGCCTAGGGCACTTCCACTTATGGTCCTATAGCTTAGGGAAATTAAAATCAAAAAGACACAGCCACCCCAAAGGTTGGGACGGCTCTGTTTACAAGAACCTGGTTTACGGTACAAGTTCAATATCGCAGAAAGTGAAAAATGGATAAAGAAGTTGTGGTACTTACGTACAATGCAGTATCACTCAGCAATGAAATCTATGTCATCAGGCCCGTAGCAGCATAATGAGTGGATTCAGGTACGATGATTCTAACTGAAATAAGTCACACAGAAAAAGAAACATCATAAGATATCACTAATACACGGAATGTAAACTTGGCTACACAGGAACTGAATTCCAAAACAGAACAGGGTCTCAAATTTAGAAACCCAACTTATGCTTGCTTAAGGGGAAAGGTGAGTTGGGGTGCTGCATAAAACCAGAGATTGAAATGAGCACAGATAAAGTTCCTTAAGCCAAATATGGAATAGACAAGAGCTACTCCTTACTCAACGAAATGGACTCAACACCCCATATTAAATGCCTAAGAGTGTACCTGACTAGGAAGTATCTTAAAACCTATGGATTGCTATGTCTCTGAAAGAGAATCAAGTGTGTGTACAGGGGCATAAACGCAGCAGTGATAGGATTGGAGAGGTTCGGTGAGCAAATGAAGACCCTTTGAAGTCATATTGCATGGTACCCATTCCACGGGTCTCAACTCTCCAGGTTTAAGGTATTCTTCCTTCAGCTAAAACATGCATGTGGAACCCAGAGTATGATCAACCGTGTGATCGGGAGACGTGTTCCAATATGTCTCAGTTTTCGTCCCCTGGTACTCGGGTGCAACATGCCAGACGCTTTACTAACACTCTCCCGACTTGGAGAGTCAGTGCCTTTAACCTCCTGTTTGGCCCAGTTTGCAATTTCTGCGGAAGATGAACAGGAATAGGGAGAACCAATGACAGACTAGCTGGAGGTGTCTGGACGGGCAAATTTAACTCTCATTTCCCACCAGGAAGAGGAATTAACCAAAGGCTCAGCGTGCCGTGCCGGAACCAGATTAGGGCCTGAAGCCATCCTGCGGTGTTGCGGCCAGCTCACGAGAAAGCGAGTTGAAGAAAGGAGCTCAGGGGCACTGTAATTCACAAACCTGCAGAGTTATAAATGACAGCTATCGTCCAAAAATATACTGAAGTAAGGCTGCCAAGAGGACTTGAAAGCGGGGCAGAATTGCAGGAAACCGATTTCAGGAGGTAGACTGGAATTGCATTGAAAGCATAGGAAAAGAGGCAGAACGTCCACAATGATGCACTTGGCCAAAAAGGGCGTATGCGTTTTTTCCTGAATATATTCAGGAAAAAACGCATACGCCCTTTTTGGCCAACCAAGCAAGCTTGCAAAGGAAATCTGCACTACAATGAAGTCTCACTTCCCCCCGGTCAAAAGGGCCATCTGAAAAAAGTGTAAAATCCAGAAAGGCAGGACAGGCCATGGAGAACTGGGAGCCTTGTTATGCTGATGGGCGGGATGTAAATTGCCAACAGCCACTCGGGAGAAGTGTATGGTGTTTCCTGAAACATCTAAAAAACAAAGCAACAGAGCCTAGGGCACTTCCACTTATGGTCCTATAGCTTAGGGAAATTAAAATCAAAAGACACAGCCACCCCAAAGGTTGGGACGGCTCTGTTTACAAGAACCTGGTTTACGGTACAAGTTCAATATCACAGAAAGTGAAAAATGGATAAAGAAGTTGTGGTACTTACGTACAATGCAGTATCACTCAGCAATGAAATCTATGTCATCAGGCCCGTAGCAGCATAATGAGTGGATTCAGGTACGATGATTCTAACTGAAATAAGTCACACAGAAAAAGAAACATCATAAGATATCACTAATACACGGAATGTAACCTTGGCTACACAGGAACTGAATTACAAAACAGAACAGGGTCTCAAATTTAGAAACCCAACTTATGCTTGCTTAAGGGGAAAGGTGAGTTGGGGTGCTGCATAAAACCAGAGATTGAAATGAGCACAGATAAAGTTCCTTAAGCCAAATATGGAATAGACAAGAGCTACTCCTTGCTCAACGAAATGGACTCAACACCCCATATTAAATGCCTAAGAGTGTACCTGACTAGGAAGTATCTTAAAACCTATGGATTGCTATGTCTCTGAAAGAGAATCAAGTGTGTGTACAGGGGCATAAACGCAGCAGTGATAGGATTGGAGAGGTTCGGTGAGCAAATGAAGACCCTTTGAAGTCATATTGCATGGTACCCATTCCACGGGTCTCAACTCTCCAGGTTTAAGGTATTCTTCCTTCAGCTAAAACATGCATGTGGAACCCAGAGTATGATCAACCGTGTGATCGGGAGACGTGTTCCAATATGTGTCAGTTTTCGTCCCCTGGTACTCGGGTGCAACATGCCAGACGCTTTACTAACACTCTCCCGACTTGGAGAGTCAGTGCCTTTAACCTCCTGTTTGGCCCAGTTTGCAATTTCTGCGGAAGATGAACAGGAATAGGGAGAACCAATGACAGACTAGCTGGAGGTGTCTGGACGGGCAAATTTAACTCTCATTTCCCACCAGGAAGAGGAATTAACCAAAGGCTCAGCGTGCCGTGCCGGAACCAGATTAGGGCCTGAAGCCATCCTGCGGTGTTGCGGCCAGCTCACGAGAAAGCGAGTTGAAGAAAGGAGCTCAGGGGCACTGTAATTCACAAACCTGCAGAGTTATAAATGACAGCTATCGTCCAAAAATATACTGAAGTAAGGCTGCCAAGAGGACTTGAAAGCGGGGCAGAATTGCAGGAAACCGATTTCAGGAGGTAGACTGGAATTGCATTGAAAGCATAGGAAAAGAGGCAGAACGTCCACAATGACGCACTTGGCCAAAAAGGGCGTATGCGTTTTTTCCTGAATATATTCAGGAAAAAACGCATACGCCCTTTTTGGCCAACCAAGCAAGCTTGCAAAGGAAATCTGCACTACAATGAAGTGTCACTTCCCCCCGGTCAAAAGGGCCATCTGAAAAAAGTGTAAAATCCAGAAAGGCAGGACAGGCCATGGAGAACTGGGAGCCTTGTTATGCTGATGGGCGGGATGTAAATTGCCAACAGCCACCCGGGAGAAGTGTATGGTGTTTCCTGAAACATCTAAAAAACAAAGCAACAGAGCCTAGGGCACTTCCACTTATGGTCCTATAGCTTAGGGAAATTAAAATCAAAAAGACACAGCCACCCCAAAGGTTGGGACAGCTCTGTTTACAAGAACCTGGTTTACGGTACAAGTTCAATATCGCAGAAAGTGAAAAATGGATAAAGAAGTTGTGGTACTTACGTACAATGCAGTATCACTCAGCAATGAAATCTATGTCATCAGGCCCGTAGCAGCATAATGAGTGGATTCAGGTACGATGATTCTAACTGAAATAAGTCACACAGAAAAAGAAACATCATAAGATATCACTAATACACGGAATGTAAACTTGGCTACACAGGAACTGAATTCCAAAACAGAACAGGGTCTCAAATTTAGAAACCCAACTTATGCTTGCTTAAGGGGAAAGGTGAGTTGGGGTGCTGCATAAAACCAGAGATTGAAATGAGCACAGATAAAGTTCCTTAAGCCAAATATGGAATAGACAAGAGCTACTCCTTGCTCAACGAAATGGACTCAACACCCCATATTAAATGCCTAAGAGT
The DNA here is from genome assembly GCF_949774975.1 of Lagenorhynchus albirostris. Lineage (NCBI taxonomy): Eukaryota > Metazoa > Chordata > Mammalia > Artiodactyla > Delphinidae > Lagenorhynchus > Lagenorhynchus albirostris. The sequence goes on along the minus strand of NW_026783518.1, from coordinate 335,384 downwards.
GTACCTGACTAGGAAGTATCTTAAAACCTATGGATTGCTATGTCTCTGAAAGAGAATCAAGTGTGTGTACAGGGGCATAAACGCAGCAGTGATAGGATTGGAGAGGTTCGGTGAGCAAATGAAGACCCTTTGAAGTCATATTGCATGGTACCCATTCCACGGGTCTCAACTCTCCAGGTTTAAGGTATTCTTCCTTCAGCTAAAACATGCATGTGGAACCCAGAGTATGATCAACCGTGTGATCGGGAGACGTGTTCCAATATGTCTCAGTTTTCGTCCCCTGGTACTCGGGTGCAACATGCCAGACGCTTTACTAACACTCTCCCGACTTGGAGAGTCAGTGCCTTTAACCTCCTGTTTGGCCCAGTTTGCAATTTCTGCGGAAGATGAACAGGAATAGGGAGAACCAATGACAGACTAGCTGGAGGTGTCTGGACGGGCAAATTTAACTCTCATTTCCCACCAGGAAGAGGAATTAACCAAAGGCTCAGCGTGCCGTGCCGGAACCAGATTAGGGCCTGAAGCCATCCTGCGGTGTTGCGGCCAGCTCACGAGAAAGCGAGTTGAAGAAAGGAGCTCAGGGGCACTGTAATTCACAAACCTGCAGAGTTATAAATGACAGCTATCGTCCAAAAATATACTGAAGTAAGGCTGCCAAGAGGACTTGAAAGCGGGGCAGAATTGCAGGAAACCGATTTCAGGAGGTAGACTGGAATTGCATTGAAAGCATAGGAAAAGAGGCAGAACGTCCACAATGATGCACTTGGCCAAAAAGGGCGTATGCGTTTTTTCCTGAATATATTCAGGAAAAAACGCATACGCCCTTTTTGGCCAACCAAGCAAGCTTGCAAAGGAAATCTGCACTACAATGAAGTCTCACTTCCCCCCGGTCAAAAGGGCCATCTGAAAAAAGTGTAAAATCCAGAAAGGCAGGACAGGCCATGGAGAACTGGGAGCCTTGTTATGCTGATGGGCGGGATGTAAATTGCCAACAGCCACTCGGGAGAAGTGTATGGTGTTTCCTGAAACATCTAAAAAACAAAGCAACAGAGCCTAGGGCACTTCCACTTATGGTCCTATAGCTTAGGGAAATTAAAATCAAAAGACACAGCCACCCCAAATGTTGGGATGGCTCTGTTTACAAGAACGTGGTTTACGGTACAAGTTCAATATCGCAGAAAGTGAAAAATGGATAAAGAAGTTGTGGTACTTACGTACAATGCAGTATCACTCAGCAATGAAATCTATGTCATCAGGCCCGTAGCAGCATAATGAGTGGATTCAGGTACGATGATTCTAACTGAAATAAGTCACACAGAAAAAGAAACATCATAAGATATCACTAATACACGGAATGTAACCTTGGCTACACAGGAACTGAATTACAAAACAGAACAGGGTCTCAAATTTAGAAACCCAACTTATGCTTGCTTAAGGGGAAAGGTGAGTTGGGGTGCTGCATAAAACCAGAGATTGAAATGAGCACAGATAAAGTTCCTTAAGCCAAATATGGAATAGACAAGAGCTACTCCTTGCTCAACGAAATGGACTCAACACCCCATATTAAATGCCTAAGAGTGTACCTGACTAGGAAGTATCTTAAAACCTATGGATTGCTATGTCTCTGAAAGAGAATCAAGTGTGTGTACAGGGGCATAAACGCAGCAGTGATAGGATTGGAGAGGTTCGGTGAGCAAATGAAGACCCTTTGAAGTCATATTGCATGGTACCCATTCCACGGGTCTCAACTCTCCAGGTTTAAGGTATTCTTCCTTCAGCTAAAACATGCATGTGGAACCCAGAGTATGATCAACCGTGTGATCGGGAGACGTGTTCCAATATGTCTCAGTTTTCGTCCCCTGGTACTCGGGTGCAACATTCCAGACGCTTTACTAACACTCTCCCGACTTGGAGAGTCAGTGCCTTTAACCTCCTGTTTGGCCCAGTTTGCAATTTCTGCGGAAGATGAACAGGAATAGGGAGAACCAATGACAGACTAGCTGGAGGTGTCTGGACGGGCAAATTTAACTCTCATTTCCCACCAGGAAGAGGAATTAACCAAAGGCTCAGCGTGCCGTGCCGGAACCAGATTAGGGCCTGAAGCCATCCTGCGGTGTTGCGGCCAGCTCACGAGAAAGCGAGTTGAAGAAAGGAGCTCAGGGGCACTGTAATTCACAAACCTGCAGAGTTATAAATGACAGCTATCGTCCAAAAATATACTGAAGTAAGGCTGCCAAGAGGACTTGAAAGCGGGGCAGAATTGCAGGAAACCGATTTCAGGAGGTAGACTGGAATTGCATTGAAAGCATAGGAAAAGAGGCAGAACGTCCACAATGATGCACTTGGCCAAAAAGGGCGTATGCGTTTTTTCCTGAATATATTCAGGAAAAAACGCATACGCCCTTTTTGGCCAACCAAGCAAGCTTGCAAAGGAAATCTGCACTACAATGAAGTCTCACTTCCCCCCGGTCAAAAGGGCCATCTGAAAAAAGTGTAAAATCCAGAAAGGCAGGACAGGCCATGGAGAACTGGGAGCCTTGTTATGCTGATGGGCGGGATGTAAATTGCCAACAGCCACTCGGGAGAAGTGTATGGTGTTTCCTGAAACATCTAAAAAACAAAGCAACAGAGCCTAGGGCACTTCCACTTATGGTCCTATAGCTTAGGGAAATTAAAATCAAAAGACACAGCCACCCCAAAGGTTGGGACGGCTCTGTTTACAAGAACCTGGTTTACGGTACAAGTTCAATATCGCAGAAAGTGAAAAAGGGATAAAGAAGTTGTGGTACTTACGTACAATGCAATATCACTCAGCAAGGAAATCTATGTCATCAGGCCCGTAGCAGCATAATGAGTGGATTCAGGTACGATGATTCTAACTGAAATAAGTCACACAGAAAAAGAAACATCATAAGATATCACTAATACACGGAATGTAACCTTGGCTACACAGGAACTGAATTACAAAACAGAACAGGGTCTCAAATTTAGAAACCCAACTTATGCTTGCTTAAGGGGAAAGGTGAGTTGGGGTGCTGCATAAAACCAGAGATTGAAATGAGCACAGATAAAGTTCCTTAAGCCAAATATGGAATAGACAAGAGCTACTCCTTGCTCAACGAAATGGACTCAACACCCCATATTAAATGCCTAAGAGTGTACCTGACTAGGAAGTATCTTAAAACCTATGGATTGCTATGTCTCTGAAAGAGAATCAAGTGTGTGTACAGGGGCATAAACGCAGCAGTGATAGGATTGGAGAGGTTCGGTGAGCAAATGAAGACCCTTTGAAGTCATATTGCATGGTACCCATTCCACGGGTCTCAACTCTCCAGGTTTAAGGTATTCTTCCTTCAGCTAAAACATGCATGTGGAACCCAGAGTATGATCAACCGTGTGATCGGGAGACGTGTTCCAATATGTGTCAGTTTTCGTCCCCTGGTACTCGGGTGCAACATTCCAGACGCTTTACTAACACTCTCCCGACTTGGAGAGTCAGTGCCTTTAACCTCCTGTTTGGCCCAGTTTGCAATTTCTGCGGAAGATGAACAGGAATAGGGAGAACCAATGACAGACTAGCTGGAGGTGTCTGGACGGGCAAATTTAACTCTCATTTCCCACCAGGAAGAGGAATTAACCAAAGGCTCAGCGTGCCGTGCCGGAACCAGATTAGGGCCTGAAGCCATCCTGCGGTGTTGCGGCCAGCTCACGAGAAAGCGAGTTGAAGAGAGGAGCTCAGGGGCACTGTAATTCACAAACCTGCAGAGTTATAAATGACAGCTATCGTCCAAAAATATACTGAAGTAAGGCTGCCAAGAGGACTTGAAAGCGGGGCAGAATTGCAGGAAACCGATTTCAGGAGGTAGACTGGAATTGCATTTAAAGCATAGGAAAAGAGGCAGAACGTCCACAATGATGCACTTGGCCAAAAAGGGCGTATGCGTTTTTTCCTGAATATATTCAGGAAAAAACGCATACGCCCTTTTTGGCCAACCAAGCAAGCTTGCAAAGGAAATCTGCACTACAATGAAGTCTCACTTCCCCCCGGTCAAAAGGGCCATCTGAAAAAAGTGTAAAATCCAGAAAGGCAGGACAGGCCATGGAGAACTGGGAGCCTTGTTATGCTGATGGGCGGGATGTAAATTGCCAACAGCCACTCGGGAGAAGTGTATGGTGTTTCCTGAAACATCTAAAAAACAAAGCAACAGAGCCTAGGGCACTTCCACTTATGGTCCTATAGCTTAGGGAAATTAAAATCAAAAGACACAGCCACCCCAAAGGTTGGGACGGCTCTGTTTACAAGAACCTGGTTTACGGTACAAGTTCAATATCGCAGAAAGTGAAAAATGGATAAAGAAGTTGTGGTACTTACGTACAATGCAGTATCACTCAGCAATGAAATCTATGTCATCAGGCCCGTAGCAGCATAATGAGTGGATTCAGGTACGATGATTCTAACTGAAATAAGTCACACAGGAAAAGAAACATCATAAGATATCACTAATACACGGAATGTAACCTTGGCTACACAGGAACTGAATTACAAAACAGAACAGGGTCTCAAATTTAGAAACCCAACTTATGCTTGCTTAAGGGGAAAGGTGAGTTGGGGTGCTGCATAAAACCAGAGATTGAAATGAGCACAGATAAAGTTCCTTAAGCCAAATATGGAATAGACAAGAGCTACTCCTTGCTCAACGAAATGGACTCAACACCCCATATTAAATGCCTAAGAGTGTACCTGACTAGGAAGTATCTTAAAACCTATGGATTGCTATGTCTCTGAAAGAGAATCAAGTGTGTGTACAGGGGCATAAACGCAGCAGTGATAGGATTGGAGAGGTTCGGTGAGCAAATGAAGACCCTTTGAAGTCATATTGCATGGTACCCATTCCACGGGTCTCAACTCTCCAGGTTTAAGGTATTCTTCCTTCAGCTAAAACATGCATGTGGAACCCAGAGTATGATCAACCGTGTGATCGGGAGACGTGTTCCAATATGTCTCAGTTTTCGTCCCCTGGTACTCGGGTGCAACATGCCAGACGCTTTACTAACACTCTCCCGACTTGGAGAGTCAGTGCCTTTAACCTCCTGTTTGGCCCAGTTTGCAATTTCTGCGGAAGATGAACAGGAATAGGGAGAACCAATGACAGACTAGCTGGAGGTGTCTGGACGGGCAAATTTAACTCTCATTTCCCACCAGGAAGAGGAATTAACCAAAGGCTCAGCGTGCCGTGCCGGAACCAGATTAGGGCCTGAAGCCATCCTGCGGTGTTGCGGCCAGCTCACGAGAAAGCGAGTTGAAGAAAGGAGCTCAGGGGCACTGTAATTCACAAACCTGCAGAGTTATAAATGACAGCTATCGTCCAAAAATATACTGAAGTAAGGCTGCCAAGAGGACTTGAAAGCGGGGCAGAATTGCAGGAAACCGATTTCAGGAGGTAGACTGGAATTGCATTTAAAGCATAGGAAAAGAGGCAGAACGTCCACAATGATGCACTTGGCCAAAAAGGGCGTATGCGTTTTTTCCTGAATATATTCAGGAAAAAACGCATACGCCCTTTTTGGCCAACCAAGCAAGCTTGCAAAGGAAATCTGCACTACAATGAAGTCTCACTTCCCCCCGGTCAAAAGGGCCATCTGAAAAAAGTGTAAAATCCAGAAAGGCAGGACAGGCCATGGAGAACTGGGAGCCTTGTTATGCTGATGGGCGGGATGTAAATTGCCAACAGCCACTCGGGAGAAGTGTATGGTGTTTCCTGAAACATCTAAAAAACAAAGCAACAGAGCCTAGGGCACTTCCACTTATGGTCCTATAGCTTAGGGAAATTAAAATCAAAAGACACAGCCACCCCAAAGGTTGGGACGGCTCTGTTTACAAGAACCTGGTTTACGGTACAAGTTCAATATCGCAGAAAGTGAAAAATGGATAAAGAAGTTGTGGTACTTACGTACAATGCAATATCACTCAGCAAGGAAATCTATGTCATCAGGCCCGTAGCAGCATAATGAGTGGATTCAGGTACGATGATTCTAACTGAAATAAGTCACACAGAAAAAGAAACATCATAAGATATCACTAATACACGGAATGTAACCTTGGCTACACAGGAACTGAATTACAAAACAGAACAGGGTCTCAAATTTAGAAACCCAACTTATGCTTGCTTAAGGGGAAAGGTGAGTTGGGGTGCTGCATAAAACCAGAGATTGAAATGAGCACAGATAAAGTTCCTTAAGCCAAATATGGAATAGACAAGAGCTACTCCTTGCTCAACGAAATGGACTCAACACCCCATATTAAATGCCTAAGAGTGTACCTGACTAGGAAGTATCTTAAAACCTATGGATTGCTATGTCTCTGAAAGAGAATCAAGTGTGTGTACAGGGGCATAAACGCAGCAGTGATAGGATTGGAGAGGTTCGGTGAGCAAATGAAGACCCTTTGAAGTCATATTGCATGGTACCCATTCCACGGGTCTCAACTCTCCAGGTTTAAGGTATTCTTCCTTCAGCTAAAACATGCATGTGGAACCCAGAGTATGATCAACCGTGTGATCGGGATACGTGTTCCAATATGTGTCAGTTTTCATACCCTGGTACTCGGGTGCAACATTCCAGACGCTTTACTAACACTCTCCCGACTTGGAGAGTCAGTGCCTTTAACCTCCTGTTTGGCCCAGTTTGCAATTTCTGCGGAAGATGAACAGGAATAGGGAGAACCAATGACAGACTAGCTGGAGGTGTCTGGACGGGCAAATTTAACTCTCATTTCCCACCAGGAAGAGGAATTAACCAAAGGCTCAGCGTGCCGTGCCGGAACCAGATTAGGGCCTGAAGCCATCCTGCGGTGTTGCGGCCAGCTCACGAGAAAGCGAGTTGAAGAAAGGAGCTCAGGGGCACTGTAATTCACAAACCTGCAGAGTTATAAATGACAGCTATCGTCCAAAAATATACTGAAGTAAGGCTGCCAAGAGGACTTGAAAGCGGGGCAGAATTGCAGGAAACCGATTTCAGGAGGTAGACTGGAATTGCATTGAAAGCATAGGAAAAGAGGCAGAACGTCCACAATGATGCACTTGGCCAAAAAGGGCGTATGCGTTTTTTCCTGAATATATTCAGGAAAAAACGCATACGCCCTTTTTGGCCAACCAAGCAAGCTTGCAAAGGAAATCTGCACTACAATGAAGTGTCACTTCCCCCCGGTCAAAAGGGCCATCTGAAAAAAGTGTAAAATCCAGAAAGGCAGGACAGGCCATGGAGAACTGGGAGCCTTGTTATGCTGATGGGCGGGATGTAAATTGCCAACAGCCACTCGGGAGAAGTGTATGGTGTTTCCTGAAACATCTAAAAAACAAAGCAACAGAGCCTAGGGCACTTCCACTTATGGTCCTATAGCTTAGGGAAATTAAAATCAAAAGACACAGCCACCCCAAAGGTTGGGACGGCTCTGTTTACAAGAACCTGGTTTACGGTACAAGTTCAATATCGCAGAAAGTGAAAAATGGATAAAGAAGTTGTGGTACTTACGTACAATGCAGTATCACTCAGCAATGAAATCTATGTCATCAGGCCCGTAGCAGCATAATGAGTGGATTCAGGTACGATGATTCTAACTGAAATAAGTCACACAGAAAAAGAAACATCATAAGATATCACTAATACACGGAATGTAACCTTGGCTACACAGGAACTGAATTACAAAACAGAACAGGGTCTCAAATTTAGAAACCCAACTTATGCTTGCTTAAGGGGAAAGGTGAGTTGGGGTGCTGCATAAAACCAGAGATTGAAATGAGCACAGATAAAGTTCCTTAAGCCAAATATGGAATAGACAAGAGCTACTCCTTGCTCAACGAAATGGACTCAACACCCCATATTAAATGCCTAAGAGTGTACCTGACTAGGAAGTATCTTAAAACCTATGGATTGCTATGTCTCTGAAAGAGAATCAAGTGTGTGTACAGGGGCATAAACGCAGCAGTGATAGGATTGGAGAGGTTCGGTGAGCAAATGAAGACCCTTTGAAGTCATATTGCATGGTACCCATTCCACGGGTCTCAACTCTCCAGGTTTAAGGTATTCTTCCTTCAGCTAAAACATGCATGTGGAACCCAGAGTATGATCAACCGTGTGATCGGGAGACGTGTTCCAATATGTGTCAGTTTTCGTCCCCTGGTACTCGGGTGCAACATGCCAGACGCTTTACTAACACTCTCCCGACTTGGAGAGTCAGTGCCTTTAACCTCCTGTTTGGCCCAGTTTGCAATTTCTGCGGAAGATGAACAGGAATAGGGAGAACCAATGACAGACTAGCTGGAGGTGTCTGGACGGGCAAATTTAACTCTCATTTCCCACCAGGAAGAGGAATTAACCAAAGGCTCAGCGTGCCGTGCCGGAACCAGATTAGGGCCTGAAGCCATCCTGCGGTGTTGCGGCCAGCTCACGAGAAAGCGAGTTGAAGAAAGGAGCTCAGGGGCACTGTAATTCACAAACCTGCAGAGTTATAAATGACAGCTATCGTCCAAAAATATACTGAAGTAAGGCTGCCAAGAGGACTTGAAAGCGGGGCAGAATTGCAGGAAACCGATTTCAGGAGGTAGACTGGAATTGCATTGAAAGCATAGGAAAAGAGGCAGAACGTCCACAATGACGCACTTGGCCAAAAAGGGCGTATGCGTTTTTTCCTGAATATATTCAGGAAAAAACGCATACGCCCTTTTTGGCCAACCAAGCAAGCTTGCAAAGGAAATCTGCACTACAATGAAGTGTCACTTCCCCCCGGTCAAAAGGGCCATCTGAAAAAAGTGTAAAATCCAGAAAGGCAGGACAGGCCATGGAGAACTGGGAGCCTTGTTATGCTGATGGGCGGGATGTAAATTGCCAACAGCCACCCGGGAGAAGTGTATGGTGTTTCCTGAAACATCTAAAAAACAAAGCAACAGAGCCTAGGGCACTTCCACTTATGGTCCTATAGCTTAGGGAAATTAAAATCAAAAAGACACAGCCACCCCAAAGGTTGGGACGGCTCTGTTTACAAGAACCTGGTTTACGGTACAAGTTCAATATCGCAGAAAGTGAAAAATGGATAAAGAAGTTGTGGTACTTACGTACAATGCAGTATCACTCAGCAATGAAATCTATGTCATCAGGCCCGTAGCAGCATAATGAGTGGATTCAGGTACGATGATTCTAACTGAAATAAGTCACACAGAAAAAGAAACATCATAAGATATCACTAATACACGGAATGTAAACTTGGCTACACAGGAACTGAATTCCAAAACAGAACAGGGTCTCAAATTTAGAAACCCAACTTATGCTTGCTTAAGGGGAAAGGTGAGTTGGGGTGCTGCATAAAACCAGAGATTGAAATGAGCACAGATAAAGTTCCTTAAGCCAAATATGGAATAGACAAGAGCTACTCCTTACTCAACGAAATGGACTCAACACCCCATATTAAATGCCTAAGAGTGTACCTGACTAGGAAGTATCTTAAAACCTATGGATTGCTATGTCTCTGAAAGAGAATCAAGTGTGTGTACAGGGGCATAAACGCAGCAGTGATAGGATTGGAGAGGTTCGGTGAGCAAATGAAGACCCTTTGAAGTCATATTGCATGGTACCCATTCCACGGGTCTCAACTCTCCAGGTTTAAGGTATTCTTCCTTCAGCTAAAACATGCATGTGGAACCCAGAGTATGATCAACCGTGTGATCGGGAGACGTGTTCCAATATGTCTCAGTTTTCGTCCCCTGGTACTCGGGTGCAACATGCCAGACGCTTTACTAACACTCTCCCGACTTGGAGAGTCAGTGCCTTTAACCTCCTGTTTGGCCCAGTTTGCAATTTCTGCGGAAGATGAACAGGAATAGGGAGAACCAATGACAGACTAGCTGGAGGTGTCTGGACGGGCAAATTTAACTCTCATTTCCCACCAGGAAGAGGAATTAACCAAAGGCTCAGCGTGCCGTGCCGGAACCAGATTAGGGCCTGAAGCCATCCTGCGGTGTTGCGGCCAGCTCACGAGAAAGCGAGTTGAAGAAAGGAGCTCAGGGGCACTGTAATTCACAAACCTGCAGAGTTATAAATGACAGCTATCGTCCAAAAATATACTGAAGTAAGGCTGCCAAGAGGACTTGAAAGCGGGGCAGAATTGCAGGAAACCGATTTCAGGAGGTAGACTGGAATTGCATTGAAAGCATAGGAAAAGAGGCAGAACGTCCACAATGATGCACTTGGCCAAAAAGGGCGTATGCGTTTTTTCCTGAATATATTCAGGAAAAAACGCATACGCCCTTTTTGGCCAACCAAGCAAGCTTGCAAAGGAAATCTGCACTACAATGAAGTCTCACTTCCCCCCGGTCAAAAGGGCCATCTGAAAAAAGTGTAAAATCCAGAAAGGCAGGACAGGCCATGGAGAACTGGGAGCCTTGTTATGCTGATGGGCGGGATGTAAATTGCCAACAGCCACTCGGGAGAAGTGTATGGTGTTTCCTGAAACATCTAAAAAACAAAGCAACAGAGCCTAGGGCACTTCCACTTATGGTCCTATAGCTTAGGGAAATTAAAATCAAAAGACACAGCCACCCCAAAGGTTGGGACGGCTCTGTTTACAAGAACCTGGTTTACGGTACAAGTTCAATATCGCAGAAAGTGAAAAATGGATAAAGAAGTTGTGGTACTTACGTACAATGCAGTATCACTCAGCAATGAAATCTATGTCATCAGGCCCGTAGCAGCATAATGAGTGGATTCAGGTACGATGATTCTAACTGAAATAAGTCACACAGAAAAAGAAACATCATAAGATATCACTAATACACGGAATGTAACCTTGGCTACACAGGAACTGAATTACAAAACAGAACAGGGTCTCAAATTTAGAAACCCAACTTATGCTTGCTTAAGGGGAAAGGTGAGTTGGGGTGCTGCATAAAACCAGAGATTGAAATGAGCACAGATAAAGTTCCTTAAGCCAAATATGGAATAGACAAGAGCTACTCCTTGCTCAACGAAATGGACTCAACACCCCATATTAAATGCCTAAGAGTGTACCTGACTAGGAAGTATCTTAAAACCTATGGATTGCTATGTCTCTGAAAGAGAATCAAGTGTGTGTACAGGGGCATAAACGCAGCAGTGATAGGATTGGAGAGGTTCGGTGAGCAAATGAAGACCCTTTGAAGTCATATTGCATGGTACCCATTCCACGGGTCTCAACTCTCCAGGTTTAAGGTATTCTTCCTTCAGCTAAAACATGCATGTGGAACCCAGAGTATGATCAACCGTGTGATCGGGAGACGTGTTCCAATATGTGTCAGTTTTCGTCCCCTGGTACTCGGGTGCAACATGCCAGACGCTTTACTAACACTCTCCCGACTTGGAGAGTCAGTGCCTTTAACCTCCTGTTTGGCCCAGTTTGCAATTTCTGCGGAAGATGAACAGGAATAGGGAGAACCAATGACAGACTAGCTGGAGGTGTCTGGACGGGCAAATTTAACTCTCATTTCCCACCAGGAAGAGGAATTAACCAAAGGCTCAGCGTGCCGTGCCGGAACCAGATTAGGGCCTGAAGCCATCCTGCGGTGTTGCGGCCAGCTCACGAGAAAGCGAGTTGAAGAAAGGAGCTCAGGGGCACTGTAATTCACAAACCTGCAGAGTTATAAATGACAGCTATCGTCCAAAAATATACTGAAGTAAGGCTGCCAAGAGGACTTGAAAGCGGGGCAGAATTGCAGGAAACCGATTTCAGGAGGTAGACTGGAATTGCATTGAAAGCATAGGAAAAGAGGCAGAACGTCCACAATGACGCACTTGGCCAAAAAGGGCGTATGCGTTTTTTCCTGAATATATTCAGGAAAAAACGCATACGCCCTTTTTGGCCAACCAAGCAAGCTTGCAAAGGAAATCTGCACTACAATGAAGTGTCACTTCCCCCCGGTCAAAAGGGCCATCTGAAAAAAGTGTAAAATCCAGAAAGGCAGGACAGGCCATGGAGAACTGGGAGCCTTGTTATGCTGATGGGCGGGATGTAAATTGCCAACAGCCACCCGGGAGAAGTGTATGGTGTTTCCTGAAACATCTAAAAAACAAAGCAACAGAGCCTAGGGCACTTCCACTTATGGTCCTATAGCTTAGGGAAATTAAAATCAAAAAGACACAGCCACCCCAAAGGTTGGGACGGCTCTGTTTACAAGAACCTGGTTTACGGTACAAGTTCAATATCGCAGAAAGTGAAAAATGGATAAAGAAGTTGTGGTACTTACGTACAATGCAGTATCACTCAGCAATGAAATCTATGTCATCAGGCCCGTAGCAGCATAATGAGTGGATTCAGGTACGATGATTCTAACTGAAATAAGTCACACAGAAAAAGAAACATCATAAGATATCACTAATACACGGAATGTAAACTTGGCTACACAGGAACTGAATTCCAAAACAGAACAGGGTCTCAAATTTAGAAACCCAACTTATGCTTGCTTAAGGGGAAAGGTGAGTTGGGGTGCTGCATAAAACCAGAGATTGAAATGAGCACAGATAAAGTTCCTTAAGCCAAATATGGAATAGACAAGAGCTACTCCTTGCTCAACGAAATGGACTCAACACCCCATATTAAATGCCTAAGAGTGTACCTGACTAGGAAGTATCTTAAAACCTATGGATTGCTATGTCTCTGAAAGAGAATCAAGTGTGTGTACAGGGGCATAAACGCAGCAGTGATAGGATTGGAGAGGTTCGGTGAGCAAATGAAGACCCTTTGAAGTCATATTGCATGGTACCCATTCCACGGGTCTCAACTCTCCAGGTTTAAGGTATTCTTCCTTCAGCTAAAACATGCATGTGGAACCCAGAGTATGATCAACCGTGTGATCGGGAGACGTGTTCCAATATGTCTCAGTTTTCGTCCCCTGGTACTCGGGTGCAACATGCCAGACGCTTTACTAACACTCTCCCGACTTGGAGAGTCAGTGCCTTTAACCTCCTGTTTGGCCCAGTTTGCAATTTCTGCGGAAGATGAACAGGAATAGGGAGAACCAATGACAGACTAGCTGGAGGTGTCTGGACGGGCAAATTTAACTCTCATTTCCCACCAGGAAGAGGAATTAACCAAAGGCTCAGCGTGCCGTGCCGGAACCAGATTAGGGCCTGAAGCCATCCTGCGGTGTTGCGGCCAGCTCACGAGAAAGCGAGTTGAAGAAAGGAGCTCAGGGGCACTGTAATTCACAAACCTGCAGAGTTATAAATGACAGCTATCGTCCAAAAATATACTGAAGTAAGGCTGCCAAGAGGACTTGAAAGCGGGGCAGAATTGCAGGAAACCGATTTCAGGAGGTAGACTGGAATTGCATTGAAAGCATAGGAAAAGAGGCAGAACGTCCACAATGATGCACTTGGCCAAAAAGGGCGTATGCGTTTTTTCCTGAATATATTCAGGAAAAAACGCATACGCCCTTTTTGGCCAACCAAGCAAGCTTGCAAAGGAAATCTGCACTACAATGAAGTCTCACTTCCCCCCGGTCAAAAGGGCCATCTGAAAAAAGTGTAAAATCCAGAAAGGCAGGACAGGCCATGGAGAACTGGGAGCCTTGTTATGCTGATGGGCGGGATGTAAATTGCCAACAGCCACTCGGGAGAAGTGTATGGTGTTTCCTGAAACATCTAAAAAACAAAGCAACAGAGCCTAGGGCACTTCCACTTATGGTCCTATAGCTTAGGGAAATTAAAATCAAAAGACACAGCCACCCCAAATGTTGGGATGGCTCTGTTTACAAGAACGTGGTTTACGGTACAAGTTCAATATCGCAGAAAGTGAAAAATGGATAAAGAAGTTGTGGTACTTACGTACAATGCAGTATCACTCAGCAATGAAATCTATGTCATCAGGCCCGTAGCAGCATAATGAGTGGATTCAGGTACGATGATTCTAACTGAAATAAGTCACACAGAAAAAGAAACATCATAAGATATCACTAATACACGGAATGTAACCTTGGCTACACAGGAACTGAATTACAAAACAGAACAGGGTCTCAAATTTAGAAACCCAACTTATGCTTGCTTAAGGGGAAAGGTGAGTTGGGGTGCTGCATAAAACCAGAGATTGAAATGAGCACAGATAAAGTTCCTTAAGCCAAATATGGAATAGACAAGAGCTACTCCTTGCTCAACGAAATGGACTCAACACCCCATATTAAATGCCTAAGAGTGTACCTGACTAGGAAGTATCTTAAAACCTATGGATTGCTATGTCTCTGAAAGAGAATCAAGTGTGTGTACAGGGGCATAAACGCAGCAGTGATAGGATTGGAGAGGTTCGGTGAGCAAATGAAGACCCTTTGAAGTCATATTGCATGGTACCCATTCCACGGGTCTCAACTCTCCAGGTTTAAGGTATTCTTCCTTCAGCTAAAACATGCATGTGGAACCCAGAGTATGATCAACCGTGTGATCGGGAGACGTGTTCCAATATGTCTCAGTTTTCGTCCCCTGGTACTCGGGTGCAACATGCCAGACGCTTTACTAACACTCTCCCGACTTGGAGAGTCAGTGCCTTTAACCTCCTGTTTGGCCCAGTTTGCAATTTCTGCGGAAGATGAACAGGAATAGGGAGAACCAATGACAGACTAGCTGGAGGTGTCTGGACGGGCAAATTTAACTCTCATTTCCCACCAGGAAGAGGAATTAACCAAAGGCTCAGCGTGCCGTGCCGGAACCAGATTAGGGCCTGAAGCCATCCTGCGGTGTTGCGGCCAGCTCACGAGAAAGCGAGTTGAAGAAAGGAGCTCAGGGGCACTGTAATTCACAAACCTGCAGAGTTATAAATGACAGCTATCGTCCAAAAATATACTGAAGTAAGGCTGCCAAGAGGACTTGAAAGCGGGGCAGAATTGCAGGAAACCGATTTCAGGAGGTAGACTGGAATTGCATTGAAAGCATAGGAAAAGAGGCAGAACGTCCACAATGATGCACTTGGCCAAAAAGGGCGTATGCGTTTTTTCCTGAATATATTCAGGAAAAAACGCATACGCCCTTTTTGGCCAACCAAGCAAGCTTGCAAAGGAAATCTGCACTACAATGAAGTCTCACTTCCCCCCGGTCAAAAGGGCCATCTGAAAAAAGTGTAAAATCCAGAAAGGCAGGACAGGCCATGGAGAACTGGGAGCCTTGTTATGCTGATGGGCGGGATGTAAATTGCCAACAGCCACTCGGGAGAAGTGTATGGTGTTTCCTGAAACATCTAAAAAACAAAGCAACAGAGCCTAGGGCACTTCCACTTATGGTCCTATAGCTTAGGGAAATTAAAATCAAAAGACACAGCCACCCCAAATGTTGGGATGGCTCTGTTTACAAGAACGTGGTTTACGGTACAAGTTCAATATCGCAGAAAGTGAAAAATGGATAAAGAAGTTGTGGTACTTACGTACAATGCAGTATCACTCAGCAATGAAATCTATGTCATCAGGCCCGTAGCAGCATAATGAGTGGATTCAGGTACGATGATTCTAACTGAAATAAGTCACACAGAAAAAGAAACATCATAAGATATCACTAATACACGGAATGTAACCTTGGCTACACAGGAACTGAATTACAAAACAGAACAGGGTCTCAAATTTAGAAACCCAACTTATGCTTGCTTAAGGGGAAAGGTGAGTTGGGGTGCTGCATAAAACCAGAGATTGAAATGAGCACAGATAAAGTTCCTTAAGCCAAATATGGAATAGACAAGAGCTACTCCTTGCTCAACGAAATGGACTCAACACCCCATATTAAATGCCTAAGAGTGTACCTGACTAGGAAGTATCTTAAAACCTATGGATTGCTATGTCTCTGAAAGAGAATCAAGTGTGTGTACAGGGGCATAAACGCAGCAGTGATAGGATTGGAGAGGTTCGGTGAGCAAATGAAGACCCTTTGAAGTCATATTGCATGGTACCCATTCCACGGGTCTCAACTCTCCAGGTTTAAGGTATTCTTCCTTCAGCTAAAACATGCATGTGGAACCCAGAGTATGATCAACCGTGTGATCGGGAGACGTGTTCCAATATGTCTCAGTTTTCGTCCCCTGGTACTCGGGTGCAACATTCCAGACGCTTTACTAACACTCTCCCGACTTGGAGAGTCAGTGCCTTTAACCTCCTGTTTGGCCCAGTTTGCAATTTCTGCGGAAGATGAACAGGAATAGGGAGAACCAATGACAGACTAGCTGGAGGTGTCTGGACGGGCAAATTTAACTCTCATTTCCCACCAGGAAGAGGAATTAACCAAAGGCTCAGCGTGCCGTGCCGGAACCAGATTAGGGCCTGAAGCCATCCTGCGGTGTTGCGGCCAGCTCACGAGAAAGCGAGTTGAAGAAAGGAGCTCAGGGGCACTGTAATTCACAAACCTGCAGAGTTATAAATGACAGCTATCGTCCAAAAATATACTGAAGTAAGGCTGCCAAGAGGACTTGAAAGCGGGGCAGAATTGCAGGAAACCGATTTCAGGAGGTAGACTGGAATTGCATTGAAAGCATAGGAAAAGAGGCAGAACGTCCACAATGATGCACTTGGCCAAAAAGGGCGTATGCGTTTTTTCCTGAATATATTCAGGAAAAAACGCATACGCCCTTTTTGGCCAACCAAGCAAGCTTGCAAAGGAAATCTGCACTACAATGAAGTCTCACTTCCCCCCGGTCAAAAGGGCCATCTGAAAAAAGTGTAAAATCCAGAAAGGCAGGACAGGCCATGGAGAACTGGGAGCCTTGTTATGCTGATGGGCGGGATGTAAATTGCCAACAGCCACTCGGGAGAAGTGTATGGTGTTTCCTGAAACATCTAAAAAACAAAGCAACAGAGCCTAGGGCACTTCCACTTATGGTCCTATAGCTTAGGGAAATTAAAATCAAAAGACACAGCCACCCCAAAGGTTGGGACGGCTCTGTTTACAAGAACCTGGTTTACGGTACAAGTTCAATATCGCAGAAAGTGAAAAATGGATAAAGAAGTTGTGGTACTTACGTACAATGCAGTATCACTCAGCAATGAAATCTATGTCATCAGGCCCGTAGCAGCATAATGAGTGGATTCAGGTACGATGATTCTAACTGAAATAAGTCACACAGAAAAAGAAACATCATAAGATATCACTAATACACGGAATGTAACCTTGGCTACACAGGAACTGAATTACAAAACAGAACAGGGTCTCAAATTTAGAAACCCAACTTATGCTTGCTTAAGGGGAAAGGTGAGTTGGGGTGCTGCATAAAACCAGAGATTGAAATGAGCACAGATAAAGTTCCTTAAGCCAAATATGGAATAGACAAGAGCTACTCCTTGCTCAACGAAATGGACTCAACACCCCATATTAAATGCCTAAGAGTGTACCTGACTAGGAAGTATCTTAAAACCTATGGATTGCTATGTCTCTGAAAGAGAATCAAGTGTGTGTACAGGGGCATAAACGCAGCAGTGATAGGATTGGAGAGGTTCGGTGAGCAAATGAAGACCCTTTGAAGTCATATTGCATGGTACCCATTCCACGAGTCTCAACTCTCCAGGTTTAAGGTATTCTTCCTTCAGCTAAAACATGCATGTGGAACCCAGAGTATGATCAACCGTGTGATCGGGAGACGTGTTCCAATATGTGTCAGTTTTCGTCCCCTGGTACTCGGGTGCAACATTCCAGACGCTTTACTAACACTCTCCCGACTTGGAGAGTCAGTGCCTTTAACCTCCTGTTTGGCCCAGTTTGCAATTTCTACGGAAGATGAACAGGAATAGGGAGAACCAATGACAGACTAGCTGGAGGTGTCTGGACGGGCAAATTTAACTCTCATTTCCCACCAGGAAGAGGAATTAACCAAAGGCTCAGCGTGCCGTGCCGGAACCAGATTAGGGCCTGAAGCCATCCTGCGGTGTTGCGGCCAGCTCACGAGAAAGCGAGTTGAAGAAAGGAGCTCAGGGGCACTGTAATTCACAAACCTGCAGAGTTATAAATGACAGCTATCGTCCAAAAATATACTGAAGTAAGGCTGCCAAGAGGACTTGAAAGCGGGGCAGAATTGCAGGAAACCGATTTCAGGAGGTAGACTGGAATTGCATTGAAAGCATAGGAAAAGAGGCAGAACGTCCACAATGACGCACTTGGCCAAAAAGGGCGTATGCGTTTTTTCCTGAATATATTCAGGAAAAAACGCATACGCCCTTTTTGGCCAACCAAGCAAGCTTGCAAAGGAAATCTGCACTACAATGAAGTCTCACTTCCCCCCGGTCAAAAGGGCCATCTGAAAAAAGTGTAAAATCCAGAAAGGCAGGACAGGCCATGGAGAACTGGGAGCCTTGTTATGCTGATGGGCGGGATGTAAATTGCCAACAACCACCCGGGAGAAGTGTATGGTGTTTCCTGAAACATCTAAAAAACAAAGCAACAGAGCCTAGGGCACTTCCACTTATGGTCCTATAGCTTAGGGAAATTAAAATCAAAAAGACACAGCCACCCCAAAGGTTGGGATGGCTCTGTTTACAAGAACCTGGTTTACGGTACAAGTTCAATATCGCAGAAAGTGAAAAATGGATAAAGAAGTTGTGGTACTTACGTACAATGCAGTATCACTCAGCAATGAAATCTATGTCATCAGGCCCGTAGCAGCATAATGAGTGGATTCAGGTACGATGATTCTAACTGAAATAAGTCACACAGGAAAAGAAACATCATAAGATATCACTAATACACGGAATGTAACCTTGGCTACACAGGAACTGAATTACAAAACAGAACAGGGTCTCAAATTTAGAAAACCAACTTATGCTTGCTTAAGGGGAAAGGTGAGTTGGGGTGCTGCATAAAACCAGAGATTGAAATGAGCACAGATAAAGTTCCTTAAGCCAAATATGGAATAGACAAGAGCTACTCCTTGCTCAACGAAATGGACTCAACACCCCATATTAAATGCCTAAGAGTGTACCTGACTAGGAAGTATCTTAAAACCTATGGATTGCTATGTCTCTGAAAGAGAATCAAGTGTGTGTACAGGGGCATAAACGCAGCAGTGATAGGATTGGAGAGGTTCGGTGAGCAAATGAAGACCCTTTGAAGTCATATTGCATGGTACCCATTCCACGGGTCTCAACTCTCCAGGTTTAAGGTATTCTTCCTTCAGCTAAAACATGCATGTGGAACCCAGAGTATGATCAACCGTGTGATCGGGAGACGTGTTCCAATATGTGTCAGTTTTCGTCCCCTGGTACTCGGGTGCAACATTCCAGACGCTTTACTAACACTCTCCCGACTTGGAGAGTCAGTGCCTTTAACCTCCTGTTTGGCCCAGTTTGCAATTTCTGCGGAAGATGAACAGGAATAGGGAGAACCAATGACAGACTAGCTGGAGGTGTCTGGACGGGCAAATTTAACTCTCATTTCCCACCAGGAAGAGGAATTAACCAAAGGCTCAGCGTGCCGTGCCGGAACCAGATTAGGGCCTGAAGCCATCCTGCGGTGTTGCGGCCAGCTCACGAGAAAGCGAGTTGAAGAAAGGAGCTCAGGGGCACTGTAATTCACAAACCTGCAGAGTTATAAATGACAGCTATCGTCCAAAAATATACTGAAGTAAGGCTGCCAAGAGGACTTGAAAGCGGGGCAGAATTGCAGGAAACCGATTTCAGGAGGTAGACTGGAATTGCATTGAAAGCATAGGAAAAGAGGCAGAACGTCCACAATGACGCACTTGGCCAAAAAGGGCGTATGCGTTTTTTCCTGAATATATTCAGGAAAAAACGCATACGCCCTTTTTGGCCAACCAAGCAAGCTTGCAAAGGAAATCTGCACTACAATGAAGTGTCACTTCCCCCCGGTCAAAAGGGCCATCTGAAAAAAGTGTAAAATCCAGAAAGGCAGGACAGGCCATGGAGAACTGGGAGCCTTGTTATGCTGATGGGCGGGATGTAAATTGCCAACAGCCACTCGGGAGAAGTGTATGGTGTTTCCTGAAACATCTAAAAAACAAAGCAACAGAGCCTAGGGCACTTCCACTTATGGTCCTATAGCTTAGGGAAATTAAAATCAAAAGACACAGCCACCCCAAAGGTTGGGACGGCTCTGTTTACAAGAACCTGGTTTACGGTACAAGTTCAATATCGCAGAAAGTGAAAAATGGATAAAGAAGTTGTGGTACTTACGTACAATGCAATATCACTCAGCAAGGAAATCTATGTCATCAGGCCCGTAGCAGCATAATGAGTGGATTCAGGTACGATGATTCTAACTGAAATAAGTCACACAGAAAAAGAAACATCATAAGATATCACTAATACACGGAATGTAACCTTGGCTACACAGGAACTGAATTCCAAAACAGAACAGGGTCTCAAATTTAGAAAACCAACTTATGCTTGCTTAAGGGGAAAGGTGAGTTGGGGTGCTGCATAAAACCAGAGATTGAAATGAGCACAGATAAAGTTCCTTAAGCCAAATATGGAATAGACAAGAGCTACTCCTTGCTCAACGAAATGGACTCAACACCCCATATTAAATGCCTAAGAGTGTACCTGACTAGGAAGTATCTTAAAACCTATGGATTGCTATGTCTCTGAAAGAGAATCAAGTGTGTGTACAGGGGCATAAACGCAGCAGTGATAGGATTGGAGAGGTTCGGTGAGCAAATGAAGACCCTTTGAAGTCATATTGCATGGTACCCATTCCACGAGTCTCAACTCTCCAGGTTTAAGGTATTCTTCCTTCAGCTAAAACATGCATGTGGAACCCAGAGTATGATCAACCGTGTGATCGGGAGACGTGTTCCAATATGTGTCAGTTTTCGTCCCCTGGTACTCGGGTGCAACATTCCAGACGCTTTACTAACACTCTCCCGACTTGGAGAGTCAGTGCCTTTAACCTCCTGTTTGGCCCAGTTTGCAATTTCTACGGAAGATGAACAGGAATAGGGAGAACCAATGACAGACTAGCTGGAGGTGTCTGGACGGGCAAATTTAACTCTCATTTCCCACCAGGAAGAGGAATTAACCAAAGGCTCAGCGTGCCGTGCCGGAACCAGATTAGGGCCTGAAGCCATCCTGCGGTGTTGCGGCCAGCTCACGAGAAAGCGACTTGAAGAAAGGAGCTCAGGGGCACTGTAATTCACAAACCTGCAGAGTTATAAATGACAGCTATCGTCCAAAAATATACTGAAGTAAGGCTGCCAAGAGGACTTGAAAGCGGGGCAGAATTGCAGGAAACCGATTTCAGGAGGTAGACTGGAATTGCATTGAAAGCATAGGAAAAGAGGCAGAACGTCCACAATGACGCACTTGGCCAAAAAGGGCGTATGCGTTTTTTCCTGAATATATTCAGGAAAAAACGCATACGCCCTTTTTGGCCAACCAAGCAAGCTTGCAAAGGAAATCTGCACTACAATGAAGTCTCACTTCCCCCCGGTCAAAAGGGCCATCTGAAAAAAGTGTAAAATCCAGAAAGGCAGGACAGGCCATGGAGAACTGGGAGCCTTGTTATGCTGATGGGCGGGATGTAAATTGCCAACAACCACCCGGGAGAAGTGTATGGTGTTTCCTGAAACATCTAAAAAACAAAGCAACAGAGCCTAGGGCACTTCCACTTATGGTCCTATAGCTTAGGGAAATTAAAATCAAAAAGACACAGCCACCCCAAAGGTTGGGATGGCTCTGTTTACAAGAACCTGGTTTACGGTACAAGTTCAATATCGCAGAAAGTGAAAAATGGATAAAGAAGTTGTGGTACTTACGTACAATGCAGTATCACTCAGCAATGAAATCTATGTCATCAGGCCCGTAGCAGCATAATGAGTGGATTCAGGTACGATGATTCTAACTGAAATAAGTCACACAGGAAAAGAAACATCATAAGATATCACTAATACACGGAATGTAACCTTGGCTACACAGGAACTGAATTACAAAACAGAACAGGGTCTCAAATTTAGAAAACCAACTTATGCTTGCTTAAGGGGAAAGGTGAGTTGGGGTGCTGCATAAAACCAGAGATTGAAATGAGCACAGATAAAGTTCCTTAAGCCAAATATGGAATAGACAAGAGCTACTCCTTGCTCAACGAAATGGACTCAACACCCCATATTAAATGCCTAAGAGTGTACCTGACTAGGAAGTATCTTAAAACCTATGGATTGCTATGTCTCTGAAAGAGAATCAAGTGTGTGTACAGGGGCATAAACGCAGCAGTGATAGGATTGGAGAGGTTCGGTGAGCAAATGAAGACCCTTTGAAGTCATATTGCATGGTACCCATTCCACGGGTCTCAACTCTCCAGGTTTAAGGTATTCTTCCTTCAGCTAAAACATGCATGTGGAACCCAGAGTATGATCAACCGTGTGATCGGGAGACGTGTTCCAATATGTGTCAGTTTTCGTCCCCTGGTACTCGGGTGCAACATTCCAGACGCTTTACTAACACTCTCCCGACTTGGAGAGTCAGTGCCTTTAACCTCCTGTTTGGCCCAGTTTGCAATTTCTGCGGAAGATGAACAGGAATAGGGAGAACCAATGACAGACTAGCTGGAGGTGTCTGGACGGGCAAATTTAACTCTCATTTCCCACCAGGAAGAGGAATTAACCAAAGGCTCAGCGTGCCGTGCCGGAACCAGATTAGGGCCTGAAGCCATCCTGCGGTGTTGCGGCCAGCTCACGAGAAAGCGAGTTGAAGAAAGGAGCTCAGGGGCACTGTAATTCACAAACCTGCAGAGTTATAAATGACAGCTATCGTCCAAAAATATACTGAAGTAAGGCTGCCAAGAGGACTTGAAAGCGGGGCAGAATTGCAGGAAACCGATTTCAGGAGGTAGACTGGAATTGCATTGAAAGCATAGGAAAAGAGGCAGAACGTCCACAATGACGCACTTGGCCAAAAAGGGCGTATGCGTTTTTTCCTGAATATATTCAGGAAAAAACGCATACGCCCTTTTTGGCCAACCAAGCAAGCTTGCAAAGGAAATCTGCACTACAATGAAGTGTCACTTCCCCCCGGTCAAAAGGGCCATCTGAAAAAAGTGTAAAATCCAGAAAGGCAGGACAGGCCATGGAGAACTGGGAGCCTTGTTATGCTGATGGGCGGGATGTAAATTGCCAACAGCCACTCGGGAGAAGTGTATGGTGTTTCCTGAAACATCTAAAAAACAAAGCAACAGAGCCTAGGGCACTTCCACTTATGGTCCTATAGCTTAGGGAAATTAAAATCAAAAGACACAGCCACCCCAAAGGTTGGGATGGCTCTGTTTACAAGAACCTGGTTTACGGTACAAGTTCAATATCGCAGAAAGTGAAAAATGGATAAAGAAGTTGTGGTACTTACGTACAATGCAGTATCACTCAGCAATGAAATCTATGTCATCAGGCCCGTAGCAGCATAATGAGTGGATTCAGGTACGATGATTCTAACTGAAATAAGTCACACAGGAAAAGAAACATCATAAGATATCACTAATACACGGAATGTAACCTTGGCTACACAGGAACTGAATTACAAAACAGAACAGGGTCTCAAATTTAGAAACCCAACTTATGCTTGCTTAAGGGGAAAGGTGAGTTGGGGTGCTGCATAAAACCAGAGATTGAAATGAGCACAGATAAAGTTCCTTAAGCCAAATATGGAATAGACAAGAGCTACTCCTTGCTCAACGAAATGGACTCAACACCCCATATTAAATGCCTAAGAGTGTACCTGACTAGGAAGTATCTTAAAACCTATGGATTGCTATGTCTCTGAAAGAGAATCAAGTGTGTGTACAGGGGCATAAACGCAGCAGTGATAGGATTGGAGAGGTTCGGTGAGCAAATGAAGACCCTTTGAAGTCATATTGCATGGTACCCATTCCACGGGTCTCAACTCTCCAGGTTTAAGGTATTCTTCCTTCAGCTAAAACATGCATGTGGAACCCAGAGTATGATCAACCGTGTGATCGGGAGACGTGTTCCAATATGTGTCAGTTTTCGTCCCCTGGTACTCGGGTGCAACATTCCAGACGCTTTACTAACACTCTCCCGACTTGGAGAGTCAGTGCCTTTAACCTCCTGTTTGGCCCAGTTTGCAATTTCTACGGAAGATGAACAGGAATAGGGAGAACCAATGACAGACTAGCTGGAGGTGTCTGGACGGGCAAATTTAACTCTCATTTCCCACCAGGAAGAGGAATTAACCAAAGGCTCAGCGTGCCGTGCCGGAACCAGATTAGGGCCTGAAGCCATCCTGCGGTGTTGCGGCCAGCTCACGAGAAAGCGACTTGAAGAAAGGAGCTCAGGGGCACTGTAATTCACAAACCTGCAGAGTTATAAATGACAGCTATCGTCCAAAAATATACTGAAGTAAGGCTGCCAAGAGGACTTGAAAGCGGGGCAGAATTGCAGGAAACCGATTTCAGGAGGTAGACTGGAATTGCATTGAAAGCATAGGAAAAGAGGCAGAACGTCCACAATGACGCACTTGGCCAAAAAGGGCGTATGCGTTTTTTCCTGAATATATTCAGGAAAAAACGCATACGCCCTTTTTGGCCAACCAAGCAAGCTTGCAAAGGAAATCTGCACTACAATGAAGTCTCACTTCCCCCCGGTCAAAAGGGCCATCTGAAAAAAGTGTAAAATCCAGAAAGGCAGGACAGGCCATGGAGAACTGGGAGCCTTGTTATGCTGATGGGCGGGATGTAAATTGCCAACAACCACCCGGGAGAAGTGTATGGTGTTTCCTGAAACATCTAAAAAACAAAGCAACAGAGCCTAGGGCACTTCCACTTATGGTCCTATAGCTTAGGGAAATTAAAATCAAAAAGACACAGCCACCCCAAAGGTTGGGATGGCTCTGTTTACAAGAACCTGGTTTACGGTACAAGTTCAATATCGCAGAAAGTGAAAAATGGATAAAGAAGTTGTGGTACTTACGTACAATGCAGTATCACTCAGCAATGAAATCTATGTCATCAGGCCCGTAGCAGCATAATGAGTGGATTCAGGTACGATGATTCTAACTGAAATAAGTCACACAGGAAAAGAAACATCATAAGATATCACTAATACACGGAATGTAACCTTGGCTACACAGGAACTGAATTACAAAACAGAACAGGGTCTCAAATTTAGAAAACCAACTTATGCTTGCTTAAGGGGAAAGGTGAGTTGGGGTGCTGCATAAAACCAGAGATTGAAATGAGCACAGATAAAGTTCCTTAAGCCAAATATGGAATAGACAAGAGCTACTCCTTGCTCAACGAAATGGACTCAACACCCCATATTAAATGCCTAAGAGTGTACCTGACTAGGAAGTATCTTAAAACCTATGGATTGCTATGTCTCTGAAAGAGAATCAAGTGTGTGTACAGGGGCATAAACGCAGCAGTGATAGGATTGGAGAGGTTCGGTGAGCAAATGAAGACCCTTTGAAGTCATATTGCATGGTACCCATTCCACGGGTCTCAACTCTCCAGGTTTAAGGTATTCTTCCTTCAGCTAAAACATGCATGTGGAACCCAGAGTATGATCAACCGTGTGATCGGGAGACGTGTTCCAATATGTGTCAGTTTTCGTCCCCTGGTACTCGGGTGCAACATTCCAGACGCTTTACTAACACTCTCCCGACTTGGAGAGTCAGTGCCTTTAACCTCCTGTTTGGCCCAGTTTGCAATTTCTGCGGAAGATGAACAGGAATAGGGAGAACCAATGACAGACTAGCTGGAGGTGTCTGGACGGGCAAATTTAACTCTCATTTCCCACCAGGAAGAGGAATTAACCAAAGGCTCAGCGTGCCGTGCCGGAACCAGATTAGGGCCTGAAGCCATCCTGCGGTGTTGCGGCCAGCTCACGAGAAAGCGAGTTGAAGAAAGGAGCTCAGGGGCACTGTAATTCACAAACCTGCAGAGTTATAAATGACAGCTATCGTCCAAAAATATACTGAAGTAAGGCTGCCAAGAGGACTTGAAAGCGGGGCAGAATTGCAGGAAACCGATTTCAGGAGGTAGACTGGAATTGCATTGAAAGCATAGGAAAAGAGGCAGAACGTCCACAATGACGCACTTGGCCAAAAAGGGCGTATGCGTTTTTTCCTGAATATATTCAGGAAAAAACGCATACGCCCTTTTTGGCCAACCAAGCAAGCTTGCAAAGGAAATCTGCACTACAATGAAGTGTCACTTCCCCCCGGTCAAAAGGGCCATCTGAAAAAAGTGTAAAATCCAGAAAGGCAGGACAGGCCATGGAGAACTGGGAGCCTTGTTATGCTGATGGGCGGGATGTAAATTGCCAACAGCCACTCGGGAGAAGTGTATGGTGTTTCCTGAAACATCTAAAAAACAAAGCAACAGAGCCTAGGGCACTTCCACTTATGGTCCTATAGCTTAGGGAAATTAAAATCAAAAGACACAGCCACCCCAAAGGTTGGGATGGCTCTGTTTACAAGAACCTGGTTTACGGTACAAGTTCAATATCGCAGAAAGTGAAAAATGGATAAAGAAGTTGTGGTACTTACGTACAATGCAGTATCACTCAGCAATGAAATCTATGTCATCAGGCCCGTAGCAGCATAATGAGTGGATTCAGGTACGATGATTCTAACTGAAATAAGTCACACAGGAAAAGAAACATCATAAGATATCACTAATACACGGAATGTAACCTTGGCTACACAGGAACTGAATTACAAAACAGAACAGGGTCTCAAATTTAGAAACCCAACTTATGCTTGCTTAAGGGGAAAGGTGAGTTGGGGTGCTGCATAAAACCAGAGATTGAAATGAGCACAGATAAAGTTCCTTAAGCCAAATATGGAATAGACAAGAGCTACTCCTTGCTCAACGAAATGGACTCAACACCCCATATTAAATGCCTAAGAGTGTACCTGACTAGGAAGTATCTTAAAACCTATGGATTGCTATGTCTCTGAAAGAGAATCAAGTGTGTGTACAGGGGCATAAACGCAGCAGTGATAGGATTGGAGAGGTTCGGTGAGCAAATGAAGACCCTTTGAAGTCATATTGCATGGTACCCATTCCACGGGTCTCAACTCTCCAGGTTTAAGGTATTCTTCCTTCAGCTAAAACATGCATGTGGAACCCAGAGTATGATCAACCGTGTGATCGGGAGACGTGTTCCAATATGTGTCAGTTTTCGTCCCCTGGTACTCGGGTGCAACATTCCAGACGCTTTACTAACACTCTCCCGACTTGGAGAGTCAGTGCCTTTAACCTCCTGTTTGGCCCAGTTTGCAATTTCTGCGGAAGATGAACAGGAATAGGGAGAACCAATGACAGACTAGCTGGAGGTGTCTGGACGGGCAAATTTAACTCTCATTTCCCACCAGGAAGAGGAATTAACCAAAGGCTCAGCGTGCCGTGCCGGAACCAGATTAGGGCCTGAAGCCATCCTGTGGTGTTGCGGCCAGCTCACGAGAAAGCGAGTTGAAGAAAGGAGCTCAGGGGCACTGTAATTCACAAACCTGCAGAGTTATAAATGACAGCTATCGTCCAAAAATATACTGAAGTAAGGCTGCCAAGAGGACTTGAAAGCGGGGCAGAATTGCAGGAAACCGATTTCAGGAGGTAGACTGGAATTGCATTGAAAGCATAGGAAAAGAGGCAGAACGTCCACAATGACGCACTTGGCCAAAAAGGGCGTATGCGTTTTTTCCTGAATATATTCAGGAAAAAACGCATACGCCCTTTTTGGCCAACCAAGCAAGCTTGCAAAGGAAATCTGCACTACAATGAAGTGTCACTTCCCCCCGGTCAAAAGGGCCATCTGAAAAAAGTGTAAAATCCAGAAAGGCAGGACAGGCCATGGAGAACTGGGAGCCTTGTTATGCTGATGGGCGGGATGTAAATTGCCAACAGCCACTCGGGAGAAGTGTATGGTGTTTCCTGAAACATCTAAAAAACAAAGCAACAGAGCCTAGGGCACTTCCACTTATGGTCCTATAGCTTAGGGAAATTAAAATCAAAAGACACAGCCACCCCAAAGGTTGGGACGGCTCTGTTTACAAGAACCTGGTTTACGGTACAAGTTCAATATCGCAGAAAGTGAAAAATGGATAAAGAAGTTGTGGTACTTACGTACAATGCAGTATCACTCAGCAATGAAATCTATGTCATCAGGCCCGTAGCAGCATAATGAGTGGATTCAGGTACGATGATTCTAACTGAAATAAGTCACACAGAAAAAGAAACATCATAAGATATCACTAATACACGGAATGTAACCTTGGCTACACAGGAACTGAATTACAAAACAGAACAGGGTCTCAAATTTAGAAACCCAACTTATGCTTGCTTAAGGGGAAAGGTGAGTTGGGGTGCTGCATAAAACCAGAGATTGAAATGAGCACAGATAAAGTTCCTTAAGCCAAATATGGAATAGACAAGAGCTACTCCTTGCTCAACGAAATGGACTCAACACCCCATATTAAATGCCTAAGAGTGTACCTGACTAGGAAGTATCTTAAAACCTATGGATTGCTATGTCTCTGAAAGAGAATCAAGTGTGTGTACAGGGGCATAAACGCAGCAGTGATAGGATTGGAGAGGTTCGGTGAGCAAATGAAGACCCTTTGAAGTCATATTGCATGGTACCCATTCCACGGGTCTCAACTCTCCAGGTTTAAGGTATTCTTCCTTCAGCTAAAACATGCATGTGGAACCCAGAGTATGATCAACCGTGTGATCGGGAGACGTGTTCCAATATGTCTCAGTTTTCATCCCCTGGTACTCGGGTGCAACATTCCAGACGCTTTACTAACACTCTCCCGACTTGGAGAGTCAGTGCCTTTAACCTCCTGTTTGGCCCAGTTTGCAATTTCTGCGGAAGATGAACAGGAATAGGGAGAACCAATGACAGACTAGCTGGAGGTGTCTGGACGGGCAAATTTAACTCTCATTTCCCACCAGGAAGAGGAATTAACCAAAGGCTCAGCGTGCCGTGCCGGAACCAGATTAGGGCCTGAAGCCATCCTGCGGTGTTGCGGCCAGCTCACGAGAAAGCGAGTTGAAGAAAGGAGCTCAGGGGCACTGTAATTCACAAACCTGCAGAGTTATAAATGACAGCTATCGTCCAAAAATATACTGAAGTAAGGCTGCCAAGAGGACTTGAAAGCGGGGCAGAATTGCAGGAAACCGATTTCAGGAGGTAGACTGGAATTGCATTGAAAGCATAGGAAAAGAGGCAGAACGTCCACAATGATGCACTTGGCCAAAAAGGGCGTATGCGTTTTTTCCTGAATATATTCAGGAAAAAACGCATACGCCCTTTTTGGCCAACCAAGCAAGCTTGCAAAGGAAATCTGCACTACAATGAAGTGTCACTTCCCCCCGGTCAAAAGGGCCATCTGAAAAAAGTGTAAAATCCAGAAAGGCAGGACAGGCCATGGAGAACTGGGAGCCTTGTTATGCTGATGGGCGGGATGTAAATTGCCAACAGCCACTCGGGAGAAGTGTATGGTGTTTCCTGAAACATCTAAAAAACAAAGCAACAGAGCCTAGGGCACTTCCACTTATGGTCCTATAGCTTAGGGAAATTAAAATCAAAAGACACAGCCACCCCAAAGGTTGGGACGGCTCTGTTTACAAGAACCTGGTTTACGGTACAAGTTCAATATCGCAGAAAGTGAAAAATGGATAAAGAAGTTGTGGTACTTACGTACAATGCAGTATCACTCAGCAATGAAATCTATGTCATCAGGCCCGTAGCAGCATAATGAGTGGATTCAGGTACGATGATTCTAACTGAAATAAGTCACACAGAAAAAGAAACATCATAAGATATCACTAATACACGGAATGTAAACTTGGCTACACAGGAACTGAATTACAAAACAGAACAGGGTCTCAAATTTAGAAACCCAACTTATGCTTGCTTAAGGGGAAAGGTGAGTTGGGGTGCTGCATAAAACCAGAGATTGAAATGAGCACAGATAAAGTTCCTTAAGCCAAATATGGAATAGACAAGAGCTACTCCTTGCTCAACGAAATGGACTCAACACCCCATATTAAATGCCTAAGAGTGTACCTGACTAGGAAGTATCTTAAAACCTATGGATTGCTATGTCTCTGAAAGAGAATCAAGTGTGTGTACAGGGGCATAAACGCAGCAGTGATAGGATTGGAGAGGTTCGGTGAGCAAATGAAGACCCTTTGAAGTCATATTGCATGGTACCCATTCCACGGGTCTCAACTCTCCAGGTTTAAGGTATTCTTCCTTCAGCTAAAACATGCATGTGGAACCCAGAGTATGATCAACCGTGTGATCGGGAGACGTGTTCCAATATGTCTCAGTTTTCGTCCCCTGGTACTCGGGTGCAACATTCCAGACGCTTTACTAACACTCTCCCGACTTGGAGAGTCAGTGCCTTTAACCTCCTGTTTGGCCCAGTTTGCAATTTCTGCGGAAGATGAACAGGAATAGGGAGAACCAATGACAGACTAGCTGGAGGTGTCTGGACGGGCAAATTTAACTCTCATTTCCCACCAGGAAGAGGAATTAACCAAAGGCTCAGCATGCCGTGCCGGAACCAGATTAGGGCCTGAAGCCATCCTGCGGTGTTGCGGCCAGCTCACGAGAAAGCGACTTGAAGAAAGGAGCTCAGGGGCACTGTAATTCACAAACCTGCAGAGTTATAAATGACAGCTATCGTCCAAAAATATACTGAAGTAAGGCTGCCAAGAGGACTTGAAAGCGGGGCAGAATTGCAGGAAACCGATTTCAGGAGGTAGACTGGAATTGCATTGAAAGCATAGGAAAAGAGGCAGAACGTCCACAATGATGCACTTGGCCAAAAAGGGCGTATGCGTTTTTTCCTGAATATATTCAGGAAAAAACGCATACGCCCTTTTTGGCCAACCAAGCAAGCTTGCAAAGGAAATCTGCACTACAATGAAGTCTCACTTCCCCCCGGTCAAAAGGGCCATCTGAAAAAAGTGTAAAATCCAGAAAGGCAGGACAGGCCATGGAGAACTGGGAGCCTTGTTATGCTGATGGGCGGGATGTCAATTGCCAACAGCCACTCGGGAGAAGTGTATGGTGTTTCCTGAAACATCTAAAAAACAAAGCAACAGAGCCTAGGGCACTTCCACTTATGGTCCTATAGCTTAGGGAAATTAAAATCAAAAAGACACAGCCACCCCAAAGGTTGGGACGGCTCTGTTTACAAGAACCTGGTTTACGGTACAAGTTCAATATCGCAGAAAGTGAAAAATGGATAAAGAAGTTGTGGTACTTACGTACAATGCAGTATCACTCAGCAATGAAATCTATGTCATCAGGCCCGTAGCAGCATAATGAGTGGATTCAGGTACGATGATTCTAACTGAAATAAGTCACACAGGAAAAGAAACATCATAAGATATCACTAATACACGGAATGTAACCTTGGCTACACAGGAACTGAATTACAAAACAGAACAGGGTCTCAAATTTAGAAACCCAACTTATGCTTGCTTAAGGGGAAAGGTGAGTTGGGGTGCTGCATAAAACCAGAGATTGAAATGAGCACAGATAAAGTTCCTTAAGCCAAATATGGAATAGACAAGAGCTACTCCTTGCTCAACGAAATGGACTCAACACCCCATATTAAATGCCTAAGAGTGTACCTGACTAGGAAGTATCTTAAAACCTATGGATTGCTATGTCTCTGAAAGAGAATCAAGTGTGTGTACAGGGGCATAAACGCAGCAGTGATAGGATTGGAGAGGTTCGGTGAGCAAATGAAGACCCTTTGAAGTCATATTGCATGGTACCCATTCCACGGGTCTCAACTCTCCAGGTTTAAGGTATTCTTCCTTCAGCTAAAACAT
This sequence comes from Lagenorhynchus albirostris, assembly GCF_949774975.1. Lineage (NCBI taxonomy): Eukaryota > Metazoa > Chordata > Mammalia > Artiodactyla > Delphinidae > Lagenorhynchus > Lagenorhynchus albirostris. The sequence continues at coordinate 303,590 of NW_026783518.1, read as the reverse complement.
GCATGTGGAACCCAGAGTATGATCAACCGTGTGATCGGGAGACGTGTTCCAATATGTCTCAGTTTTCGTCCCCTGGTACTCGGGTGCAACATTCCAGACGCTTTACTAACACTCTCCCGACTTGGAGAGTCAGTGCCTTTAACCTCCTGTTTGGCCCAGTTTGCAATTTCTGCGGAAGATGAACAGGAATAGGGAGAACCAATGATAGACTAGCTGGAGGTGTCTGGACGGGCAAATTTAACTCTCATTTCCCACCAGGAAGAGGAATTAACCAAAGGCTCAGCGTGCCGTGCCGGAACCAGATTAGGGCCTGAAGCCATCCTGCGGTGTTGCGGCCAGCTCACGAGAAAGCGAGTTGAAGAAAGGAGCTCAGGGGCACTGTAATTCACAAACCTGCAGAGTTATAAATGACAGCTATCGTCCAAAAATATACTGAAGTAAGGCTGCCAAGAGGACTTGAAAGCGGGGCAGAATTGCAGGAAACCGATTTCAGGAGGTAGACTGGAATTGCATTGAAAGCATAGGAAAAGAGGCAGAACGTCCACAATGATGCACTTGGCCAAAAAGGGCGTATGCGTTTTTTCCTGAATATATTCAGGAAAAAACGCATACGCCCTTTTTGGCCAACCAAGCAAGCTTGCAAAGGAAATCTGCACTACAATGAAGTCTCACTTCCCCCCGGTCAAAAGGGCCATCTGAAAAAAGTGTAAAATCCAGAAAGGCAGGACAGGCCATGGAGAACTGGGAGCCTTGTTATGCTGATGGGCGGGATGTCAATTGCCAACAGCCACTCGGGAGAAGTGTATGGTGTTTCCTGAAACATCTAAAAAACAAAGCAACAGAGCCTAGGGCACTTCCACTTATGGTCCTATAGCTTAGGGAAATTAAAATCAAAAAGACACAGCCACCCCAAAGGTTGGGACGGCTCTGTTTACAAGAACCTGGTTTACGGTACAAGTTCAATATCGCAGAAAGTGAAAAATGGATAAAGAAGTTGTGGTACTTACGTACAATGCAGTATCACTCAGCAATGAAATCTATGTCATCAGGCCCGTAGCAGCATAATGAGTGGATTCAGGTACGATGATTCTAACTGAAATAAGTCACACAGGAAAAGAAACATCATAAGATATCACTAATACACGGAATGTAACCTTGGCTACACAGGAACTGAATTACAAAACAGAACAGGGTCTCAAATTTAGAAACCCAACTTATGCTTGCTTAAGGGGAAAGGTGAGTTGGGGTGCTGCATAAAACCAGAGATTGAAATGAGCACAGATAAAGTTCCTTAAGCCAAATATGGAATAGACAAGAGCTACTCCTTGCTCAACGAAATGGACTCAACACCCCATATTAAATGCCTAAGAGTGTACCTGACTAGGAAGTATCTTAAAACCTATGGATTGCTATGTCTCTGAAAGAGAATCAAGTGTGTGTACAGGGGCATAAACGCAGCAGTGATAGGATTGGAGAGGTTCGGTGAGCAAATGAAGACCCTTTGAAGTCATATTGCATGGTACCCATTCCACGGGTCTCAACTCTCCAGGTTTAAGGTATTCTTCCTTCAGCTAAAACATGCATGTGGAACCCAGAGTATGATCAACCGTGTGATCGGGAGACGTGTTCCAATATGTCTCAGTTTTCGTCCCCTGGTACTCGGGTGCAACATTCCAGACGCTTTACTAACACTCTCCCGACTTGGAGAGTCAGTGCCTTTAACCTCCTGTTTGGCCCAGTTTGCAATTTCTGCGGAAGATGAACAGGAATAGGGAGAACCAATGACAGACTAGCTGGAGGTGTCTGGACGGGCAAATTTAACTCTCATTTCCCACCAGGAAGAGGAATTAACCAAAGGCTCAGCGTGCCGTGCCGGAACCAGATTAGGGCCTGAAGCCATCCTGCGGTGTTGCGGCCAGCTCACGAGAAAGCGACTTGAAGAAAGGAGCTCAGGGGCACTGTAATTCACAAACCTGCAGAGTTATAAATGACAGCTATCGTCCAAAAATATACTGAAGTAAGGCTGCCAAGAGGACTTGAAAGCGGGGCAGAATTGCAAGAAACCGATTTCAGGAGGTAGACTGGAATTGCATTTAAAGCATAGGAAAAGAGGCAGAACGTCCACAATGATGCACTTGGCCAAAAAGGGCGTATGCGTTTTTTCCTGAATATATTCAGGAAAAAACGCATACGCCCTTTTTGGCCAACCAAGCAAGCTTGCAAAGGAAATCTGCACTACAATGAAGTGTCACTTCCCCCCGGTCAAAAGGGCCATCTGAAAAAAGTGTAAAATCCAGAAAGGCAGGACAGGCCATGGAGAACTGGGAGCCTTGTTATGCTGATGGGCGGGATGTAAATTGCCAACAGCCACTCGGGAGAAGTGTATGGTGTTTCCTGAAACATCTAAAAAACAAAGCAACAGAGCCTAGGGCACTTCCACTTATGGTCCTATAGCTTAGGGAAATTAAAATCAAAAGACAAAGCCACCCCAAAGGTTGGGACGGCTCTGTTTACAAGAACCTGGTTTACGGTACAAGTTCAATATCGCAGAAAGTGAAAAATGGATAAAGAAGTTGTGGTACTTACGTACAATGCAGTATCACTCAGCAATGAAATCTATGTCATCAGGCCCGTAGCAGCATAATGAGTGGATTCAGGTACGATGATTCTAACTGAAATAAGTCACACAGAAAAAGAAACATCATAAGATATCACTAATACACGGAATGTAAACTTGGCTACACAGGAACTGAATTACAAAACAGAACAGGGTCTCAAATTTAGAAACCCAACTTATGCTTGCTTAAGGGGAAAGGTGAGTTGGGGTGCTGCATAAAACCAGAGATTGAAATGAGCACAGATAAAGTTCCTTAAGCCAAATATGGAATAGACAAGAGCTACTCCTTGCTCAACGAAATGGACTCAACACCCCATATTAAATGCCTAAGAGTGTACCTGACTAGGAAGTATCTTAAAACCTATGGATTGCTATGTCTCTGAAAGAGAATCAAGTGTGTGTACAGGGGCATAAACACAGCAGTGATAGGATTGGAGAGGTTCGGTGAGCAAATGAAGACCCTTTGAAGTCATATTGCATGGTACCCATTCCACGGGTCTCAACTCTCCAGGTTTAAGGTATTCTTCCTTCAGCTAAAACATGCATGTGGAACCCAGAGTATGATCAACCGTGTGATCGGGAGACGTGTTCCAATATGTCTCAGTTTTCGTCCCCTGGTACTCGGGTGCAACATGCCAGACGCTTTACTAACACTCTCCCGACTTGGAGAGTCAGTGCCTTTAACCTCCTGTTTGGCCCAGTTTGCAATTTCTGCGGAAGATGAACAGGAATAGGGAGAACCAATGACAGACTAGCTGGAGGTGTCTGGACGGGCAAATTTAACTCTCATTTCCCACAAGGAAGAGGAATTAACCAAAGGCTCAGCGTGCCGTGCCGGAACCAGATTAGGGCCTGAAGCCATCCTGCGGTGTTGCGGCCAGCTCACGAGAAAGCGAGTTGAAGAAAGGAGCTCAGGGGCACTGTAATTCACAAACCTGCAGAGTTATAAATGACAGCTATCGTCCAAAAATAT